>NW_014012568.1:14095-17588 GCF_000611645.1 Monoraphidium neglectum
TGGGGGTTGGACAGAGGAGGTAGGGGTGCACCGAGGGGCGCAGCTTCGTGGCATGTTTGATTGTTCACATAGTGGTAGCTCCGGAACCAGAGCACCTTTGCTGCGAGATTATGGTAGAGGGAAATCACTCTGTGGCCAGGGAGCAGACCCCAAAGTGACAGATCAGAGGCCCTGACATTTCTGTCCAAGTGCATATCGTGCCGCACACCCATAAAAGTATCGCGGGTGCCAGCTCACCTTGGTGCAGTTGCGGCACCATTCGGGGGCGTCGGCCGGGCATGCCAGGGTCCCAACGTTCCAGCAGTAGCAGCCGAGGTCCTTGTAGGCCGGCATGTCGATGCAGCTGCGGTCATCCACGTTGAGCGCATTCCCCACAGGCTGGGGGGCCGCCCCTGCCTTAGCGCCGATGACGCCGCCGCCGTTCAACGGCAGCTCGAGCCTGTTTCATGGAAGTGGCAGGGCGGCGCGTGAGTGCATGCTCAACCCGCTTGTCATGTTGCCAGTCACATGCAACTCTCTTGTTGCATTCGTTGTGGCGCAATGCTGCCTTTGGCTCACAAGCCTGCCTGACTGTCGCAGCGCCCGATTGCCGAGCCCTGCTGGTCGTTTGCCACATGCACGCCCGTCACACTGATTTCTGACAGTATGGTGATTCTACAAAGCTCAGTGGCGCCAATTTGCGAGCGCTGCTTTCACCAACTGCTTGGGTCCCAAGCTCCCAACACCTTGTTCGTGCACGCGTGCCCACTCATTACCCGCCCACACACACATCCTCACAAACGCACGCACATACCTGAAATCGCTGCCATCCGGGAGCCTGGTCTTCAGGTCCTGTTGCCAGGTCATGTGTGCGTTCAGGTCGCTGAGTGTAGTGCGGTACGACGTCTCGTTGCCGGCCGGCGATTGGCTGTCAAAGTATGTGGCCAGCAAAAAGTCATCTGGTGTGTTGGGAATCGGGTTGGAGAGGGGTTGATGTTGGTGTTCTGAGGTTGGTGGCTCCTGCGACAAGAATATGCATGAGCAATCGGGCGCCTGTGGCAGAATAGGCGGCTTGGTGCGCAAAGACCCACAGCCCGCTTTGCCACAACACACACACTTGGTGTTGTGCCCTGATAGGCCTGCTCCTGTACGCATAGCAGCCATGCCAACTGGCCTATGCACGCTCGAAGCCCCGGAACTCACCGAGCTGCACTGTCAGCAGCGCGCGCCGTTCCCCGGGCACGAGCCCCTGCAGCATCCAGCCCAGCGACATGTGGCCCAGCAGCAGGCAGGTCGTGCTATAGCTGGAGCAGTCAAACACAAACGCCAGCGACTCGCGGCCGTCTTGATACTTGATTAGAGCGCCCGCCACTTGAGGTGCTGCGTCCGGCTGTTGCGGCGCGAACTGCAGGATCGGCGTTGGGGTGCAGGCCGGGTGCAGGCCGGCATCGGCAAAATCGCTGGCCCACATTGAGCACGTGGTCAGCGGCGCCGCCTTGCCAGGGCACCTGTGAGTTGCAAAGGTCAGTGACGCAACGGAGAGTGATTCAACATTCCGATGTGCATAAAAATGTGCCGGATCGGCTCCAGGCTGAGATTACGAGTTCACCAGGCGGCAGGCCGCCGGCCTGGGGCCAAATCAAAGGTGGCAACCTGGCGCGAGCTGCCGGCGGCGACGCACCCACCTCCAAAGGCCCACGCTTGACAGGTTTGCCGCGGGGTTGACGCCCGAAGCTCCGATCGGCGCGTCTGGGGTGAATGTCATTGGCACTTCGCTGGAGCCGCAGGAAAGGGTGTCCGGGTCCAGGCCGACGTTCTGAGGTGCAGGTGCAGATAGAGAGGCGACGGGGTTGTGGCGTGTACCTCTTGCGGTGTGCGGCGCAAGCGGGGTGTTGCATAATCGATTTAATTGACGCCGGAGTTGGCGCAGGCAGTGCTTGGTGGGGTGCCGCCGAACAACCCTGGGGTGCTCCTGAACCTCGCAGGTTGAAACCAAACAATCAGGCTGGCCTTGCAGGCGGGCACGCACGCGATAAGCCCTCAGCAGGAAGCTGGTCCCCCCAGCTGAGCGCCTGCGCCCTGCCTGGGCGGTGTAGCGACGTCATCCAATTGGCTCACCGTCGGCCAGGCGCCGAACTTGACGCTGCGGGCGCCCGTCTGGCGCTGGAAGTCCCAAAGTACTTCGACCTGCGCCTGAGTCAGGTAGCCGGTCGCCTCAAGGTTGGGGTACCTGGGGGGGATGATAGAGGGGGAGGTTTGATGTGCAAGGGCAGCGTGCTGATTCCAGGCGTGTGGGGCGTGGGGTGTCTTCGACAGGGCGCAATATGAGGCCAGCCGCCATCGCGTCCCCTGGCGCGCAGACGAGCAGCCTTGGGTCCGGGGCTTACATGACGAGGCCGGCAAAACGCGCCGAGCCGTCGGGGGCCCATAGTAGGTCGGTGAGGTCGAGGGAGGCGCTGGGGCTGACGGGCACCACCGTGAAGGGGACGCCGTAGCCGCGCATCACCTCAGTCATGAACCCGATTCCGGAGAAGCCTGGGGGTTGGTGTTTGTGGGGGGCGGGGTAGGGCGAGGGGGGCTAAGGGAGGGGACGGGGCTGAGGGAGGGGAGGGGGCCAAGCGCTTTGTCAAGCGGATGGCTCATATGCATGAAGTCGATTGGGGGAATGACGAGGATGGGTTGGTGTGCCATGTGTTTGACATCGTGGCGTTCCGGCCGCCAAGCGGCTTGCTGTGTTCGGCCTGGATCCCTGGCAGCTCCCTTCGCAGGCCAGCTCCTGCCCGTTGCCTGAGGGAGAGCCCCCGCCCCGGCCTGCCCTTGCGACAGAAGGGTCATGCAACCTTTGACTGCATTTGATGCCTTCACCGCCAGCGCCCGCGCACGGCTGCCATCTCTGCTGCCAACCCACCTGGGGCCGTGAGGACCAGGACCTCGAGCTGCACCACGATGGCGCGCACCGCGCCAACAGCGAGCAGCAGCGCAAGCAGCATGCACAGTGTGTTTGATGGCTTCATTTATCGTTATTCCGGAGGCGCAAGGGCCCGAGGCAAGCCGAGCCCGGCAAGATTTAGGGCCTCTGAGACCGGTGGGACGATGAGCCGCAGGCACTGGAAAGGATACTGAAAGGCGTAAATTGGCAACTTATTTACTCAAACAAATAATTGGGCTGATCGAAACCTGGCTTCGAGTTGTCAGCGCTCTCGCCCGTCCCCTCAGCTCCGCCTCAGCTGCCCCAGAACGGGTTCACCCGTCTGCCCGCCTAAACACCTGGAAACATATAGAAATATGCATTCATTAACGAGATGTCAACATGTATGCGAGGCCCGAAGCTGCCTGCACATGTCCTCCAAGCCATACAGGAGCTCGACCTGGCATGAGCTTTTGCCGTGCGCTGCCACGCGCCGCCAGCTGCGGCTGGCCTGCAGCGCTGGGCTGTGGCGGTGTGCTGACTGCTGTGGTTGTGTGCTCCTGCAGCCACCAGCCTGTGTGTTACAGTGCTATCTTGACCCGGCAC
>NW_014012567.1:0-14662 GCF_000611645.1 Monoraphidium neglectum
CGCCGCCCCCGCGCCGCGCCGCCCGCGCGCCCGCGCGCTCCAGCCTCTCTCCCTCTGGGTCCGGCTCCCCAAACAAGGCCCCGTGGTCACTAGTGCCCACGCAGTTGGCGGACGCCTCCACCCATTCCATATGGCCCCTGAGCGATTCGTCGCACCCCATCGGCAACAGCGTCGCACCGCCCGCGCCGCCGCCGCCGCCCTGAGCGTCGCTGCCGCCGCCGTCGCCGCCGCGCTGCTCCCGGTGCATGCGGCGCAGCAGCTGCTGCGTCTCGCTGGCGGCCAGGCCCTCTGGCGTGATCTTGAAGAGCTCGTGCAGCTCCTGGTGGGTGAAGTACCTGGTTTGTACATGGGGTTCGTAAATGGAAGACAGAGGGGCGGCTCGGGATCTCGGCTTTGTGTGGACACGACTGGGTTCCAGAACCAGAGGTCGGCACCCCAGCATGCTCAGCGGACGCGACGCCGGTGCCCGACATCCACGACTCTCACACGTCAGACCACTGTTTCAGAAACAAAAGCGCCATGGGGTCGCTCGATGTAAGGTGGGCGAGCTGCGGCCGCGTGCCCCGTGCGACCGAGCGGCTCCCACTCAGAACATCCTCACTGTGCCGCCACGCGCAGTCGCAGCCGCCCCCACCTGCACCCCTCCCCACCCACCCCGTGAGAAGTACGCGGCCCCCACCTGAGCTGCACGCCGTCCTGTGTGCCGGTCCGGCTGAGGCCGCCCTTGAACACCTGCGGCGGCACGAAGAAGGGGGGGGACACTTTGGAGCCACACCAACGCAGGGTGTCCCTGGTTGATGTTGGGGCGGTGAGTATATGTCACAGCCAAACACATGCATGCCGTTACATGGTGGCAGGGCAGGACATTCGAGATCTGGTAAGCTGAGCCGCTCATCTCTCCTGCCCACATGCCATCAATCATGCACCTGCTTCCTGTAGATCTTTTCCTCCACCGTACCGCACGTCACCAGGCGGTACACCACCACGTCCCGCGACTGCCCGATGCGGTACGCGCGGTCGACGCTCTGGTTGTCCTGCGGTGGCGCAGGTGGCGTGCATGGTGCAGAGCGGCCGGGTTTGATGCCGTGTGTGGTGGGATGGCAACGAAGGCTGCTGGCTGGCGATGTCATATGCCAGGAATTTGCCAGGCTTTGCAGGCAGGTGGGGCTGCAGCACAGCGACTATCATACCCCGATCACAACCACAGTTCTGCCGGTGCATGCTGCGGCCCGTGACCTGTATGCGCAACGCAAAGATGCGTGCGCGTGCGCACGCGCCCCTCTCCATACGCGGTCCCACGCCATTCTTTAGCCTGGCTGCCAAAGGCACGCCCCCACACATACAGTCGCGTCCAAACTCCCGTCACCTCTGCACCAACACACACACACACACACACACACACACACACACACACACCACCCGGCACCCCCACCTGTGCAGGGTTCCAAGAGGGGTCCACAATGACTACGCGGTCAGCCGCGGTCAGCGTCAGCCCCAGGCCGCCCACCTGTTTCAAGATTTGAACACACAGAGCGGCAGCAAACGCGGGGCACAGCCGTGACGGTGGGGCTGTCAGCTCCAGGCGCACAACACCAATCATAGGCACTGTCTCAGGACTGAGCGCACGTGCCGATTTGTTGAAGCAGCAGCTTAAAAGCTCGCGATGCGGCGCCCTGCAAGGGTGAAAGGTATTGCGTTTTTGCCCAGCAGCAGCCTGCGTTGCTGAGGGGGGGTGGACCCGGCCCGTGCGGCCCTGCCACCTGTGACGTCAGCAGGAACACGGGGATCTTGCTGGAGGCCGCCTGGAAGCGCTCCACCTCTGCCTGCCGCGCCTCCGCGCTGACGACGCCGCCGTCGATGCGGCAGAAGGGCAGGCGGCGCGCCTCGACAGCGGCCTGCGCGGCGCACGGTCAAGGCGCGGCGGGGCGCATGCGGGGTGGGAGTTCGCATGCAGCGCATTGTAATGGGTGGACACAGCAGGCGTGGGGCATTCAAGGAGGGCGAGGCCGCACACTGTAGCACCTCGCCCCCTGCAAGCAAATGTGAGTTTGCCTTAGACCCACATGCACACACAAGAGCACTCACACGCACACACACGCATGATGTCGAGCCGATTGCCCTGAAAAAAACAAAAAGCATCACACACACGCACCCACATAGACACACATACACACACACACATGTGTGTGCGCACGCACTCACACCATACAGAAACACACACACACACACACACACACACACGCACGCATGCACGCACGCACGCACGCACACACCTGCAATATGTCGAGCATGACCCTGCTCTGGCTGAAGATGAGCACCCTGTGGCCCGCCCCCACCAGCTCGTCCAGCAGCGCGCACACAAACGCGCTCTTGCAGCTTGCCTCAGCGCCCCGCTGCCGCAGATCCGCCACCAGCCGCCCCTCGATCTCGCTCCCCTCCCCCGCCCAGTCGCACCACTCGTCGCTGAACCCCGAAACCTCCGGCGCCCGCGCCTCGGCGCCCTTCTTTTTTCTGCTCTTGCCGCCGCCGGCGGCTTCGTCGTCGCTGCTGCTGCTGCTCCCGCTGCCTGCGTCCGAGGCGGACTCCGCGTCGCTCCGCCACCCGGCGTCGCTGGCGTCGTCACTGCCGCTGGCCTCGTCGTCGTCGACGATGAAGCTGTCCAAGGATTCGCGCGCACGGCCCTTGGACGCGGGGCCACCCTTCCGGCCGCCCCCGGCGCTGCTGGTCGAGCATGAGCCGCCGCTCTTGCCACCCTTTGCCCACTGGGAGCCGGCTGCGCAGGAGGTTTGAATGCGATTAGATCATCTGTGACGCGTGCTGGCTATAACGGCGTCAGCAGCAAGGTATTCCTGCCCCTGACCTCCGATGCGAGGAGAAGGTGCCAGGCTTGCTCATAATCTGCATGGTACCTTGTCCTCGCACCATTACAACGCCCCGCCCCCCATCCCAGGATTGCACAGCACGAGCATGCAGTGTATCGACGGCGGGCTGCCCCTCCCCCACAGCCTCACCCGCCACCACCAGGCTGGCGGCCTTCTTTGACAGCAGCGCTGGGTGGTCGCAGATCTTCTTGAGCACGCTCAGGGCCGCCAGGGGGCTGCAAATGGAGGGAATGAATCAGGATGGGCGGCCCAGTCGGCGCTAGAGGGAGGGGGGCACGCCAGAGGCGCAGTAGCCGCGGGGATTGCGAGGCGGGCTGCGGCCGGCCGTCCAGGCGGGCTGATGGTGGCCAATGCCGCGGGTTGGGGTGAGCGCCAAAACTACTACACTCAGCCGAGCGATGACAGGCGGCGCGCGAACCGACAGGCTTGAGGAGCCGGCGTGTCGATCTGCATTGCTTTGCATGCGCTGGACCCAAACTTTGCACGCGCGGACCCCACGCCGCCTGCGCGCCGCATCCATGCATATGGAATCACCTCCGCCCACAGGGACCCCCGCACCTGCGAGTGCTGTTGAGCGCGGCGCGCACTTGGTCAGAGTTGAGGAAGGCCTCGTAGATATGGCGCTGCAGCGGCGCCAGCCTCAGCCACACCACCACGTCCGCCTTGCGCCCCATACGCCCCACCCGCGGCCTCGCCGACGCCTGCTGCCCCTCGGCCCCCGGCCGCTCCGCTTCCAAACCCGCCGGCGGCCTGTCGTTGGCACCGGCGCCAGCGCCGCTGGCGGTGGCGGGCTTGCCGTCGTCGGCGGCAGGGGTGGTGGCGGCGCCGGGGAGGACCTCCCGCTTGTCTCGTCGGATGATGAAGGGCGCGGTGCGGCGGCGCAGCTCGGCGGCCTTGGCGGCGCCGGCCTCGCGCTGCCAGGGGAATGCGTCACGGTCTTGGCCCTGGGGAGGGAGCGTGTTCATGTTTTGTTTTGTTGTATTGCTCATATGCTTGTACTGAAAGTAATGAAGCACTGACGGTTCATGTCACACACTGACGGGCGTGCGACCATGCTTTGACAACCTGGAGGGATGTCCAGCCCCTAAACCCTATCAGCAGCCGTGAGGGCATCTGCTCCCAAGGGCAAAGCTCCAAGGGGCATATGCTCCAAAGGACGTTTGCAATTGGGACCGCCTCTTCTGCTGAGAACGACTCCACTCAACACAAGACGGCCCCTTGTAATCCACGTCGCACAACCTGTTCCGTACACACGTCCCACCCTCAACATCCATCATCGCCAAACCCTGATCTGATCCCCCTGCCCTTAAACCCTAGGGCCTCACCAGCAGGATGGGCTTCTCGAACTCGAGCTTGAACGCCCTGAGCGGCCCCAGCAGCCCCGGCACCGCAAAGTCAAATAGCGCCCACATCTCAGACAGGTTGTTCTGGATGGGCGTGCCGCTGATGATCAGGCGCACGCGAGCTGACAGGGAGCGCAGCCGCTGGGACAGCTGCATGCTCGGGTTCTTGACCTGCGGGGCGCGGGCGGTTGGAGCCAGTTTGTTGGGGTTCAAGGGCGCGCCCTTTCTGATGTCTGCTGGCCCAGCAAAATTGATCAAAGAAAGGCGGGTTGGATGGAGGGCACGTCACTTGTTCCTCTGAATGCAGCAAAAGCCCAGCCGACTCTGGACGTGATGCATGCGGACAGGCTGCGTGCAACAGCACCACCGGAACAGCGTAACAGTCGCAACCGCACTCCCAGCCCCGCGCGCCAAGGGTGTGCCTCTTGTTTTGGCTGCCTTCCGCGCCCCACCTTGTGCCCCTCGTCCAAGATTAGGTAATCCCAAGGCAGCAGCCGGCCGCCGCCCTCCCCGGCCTCTACGCGCTCCTCATCTATATGGGGGGGGGGGGGGTGCAGCGGGAAACAATGCCATGATGAAACATACGCAAGGGACCGCCGCTGGGCCTGCGTGGGTCCTGGTCCGAATCCCAGCAGTGTAGGCGCGCGGCCATGCGGCCTGCAGCAGCGGCCCTCAACGCTCGCTGCCTGTCAGAGGCCGCGACCCCGTAAACGCAACCAGCCCCGCGTCTGGCGCACGCAGCCCTGCCCGGCACCACCCCGGTTGCTGCAGCACACGCGCGACAGCGGCCTGCCCTCCTCGTATATCCGGGCCGCCGCGACACCTCAGCCGCCCCGCCGCGGCGCCCCAGGGCCGCAACGCCACGCGCAGGCATTGCATTGAACTTGCTACCAACAATGCAGGCGCCGCTGTCGCACCGTCGGAGATGCGCCCCAGGCCACGCGCCAGAGCGTCTGCGTTGTGGAGCACCATGCCATATGTTGTCAGCAGCACGCCGCCCCCGCGCGACGTCAGCGCGCGCAGCGCCGCCTGGCGCTCGCCGTCGCCCGACCCGAAAAAGCGGTGGGTGCGGCTGCGCATGCCGCAGGCCCCCAGCTCCTTCTCCCTGGGCGTTTGGGGGCGGGGCGTAGGATAGTATTGTAGGCTTTGGGTGCGGCGGGGTGGTGGAGGCGCCTGCTGGGGTTGACAGCGTGACCGCGCGTCCGGCAGGCGCTGGCGCCGGCGGCTGCAGCAGCTGCGCTCAGGGCGCACCAGCGCCACCGCGGAAGGGACGCAGCAAGCGCCGCACGCGCGTTGCTGCTGCCGCCCCTACCGCAGCGTGTGACACCCACCAGTGCGCCAGCAGCGTCTTCGGCGCAACAATCAGCGCGCGCCGCCCCGCGCCGGAGCCCAGGCTGCCCGCCAGGAACGCTGCGCACTGCATCGTCTTGCCGAGCCCCTGGGGGGGATGGGAGTCGAGGCCGCACCACGTAGACCAGCCGGCGGGTGCGTGTATGAAGCGCCGCTGCGTTTGTGTGCCGCTGATGGTGCTCAGCTTGTGGGTCTTCGATGAACAGCGCAGTACCATGGCCGAGGCGGGCAGGACAGAAGCTTGGCAAGAGCCATGAGCTGCAGCACGCATGAGAAAACAACACAGCCCCCTCCTGATGATCATCTGTGATGGCACACTGTATGCGGTACGATTGTTTGTCCCTCGGCCAACCCACCCCCCCACCATGTCGTCCGCCAGGATCCCGCCCTTGCGCGCGGCGTGCAGCGACCACAGCCACCGCACGCCCTCGACTTGGTGGGCATACAGCTTTGAGGCTACGCGCCCGGGCAGCCGGAAGCCGCCCTCAAACACCAGGTCCTCCGAAGACGCTCCGCCCGCAGGAGCAGGGGCCGCCGCGGCCGCCGCCGGCCGCAGCGGGCGCCTGGCGTCGCGCTCGCTGCTGCTGTCGCTCTCGGCGTCAGACCCGTCGGCGCTGCCGCTGCTGCTGGGGGCTCGGCGTTGCTGCTGGGACGGCCCTGGCGCGCGCGTGCCGCCGTTGCCGCCGCTTCCACTGGGACCGCCGCCGCCGCCTGCCAAACGCATACCCTGCAGCATCGACTCGAGGCCATCCACGCCTGCCGCTGTCGCGGCCGCCGCGCCCGACGAACTCAGGCCCGCCTCTCGCCACGGCGGTCCGGCCTTTGCTGGTGTCGAACCATCGCCGCGCATGAGGCGCCGCAGCGGCACCTGCGGCTTGGCCGGCAGCGCTGGCGGCGCCCGGCCGCTAGTGCTTGCAGGCGCACCCCTGGCCGCCGGCTGCTCGGGCTTTGCGCGCTCTGCATGGTCACTATCACTGTCATCCTCACTATCTTCGCTTTGGTCGTGGCTGCTGCTGCTGTCCTTGGAGCCTGCCGTCAGGGTATGATTGTCCTGGGCTTCGCGCACTCCCCATAGCAGGGGCTGGTCCTCATCAGAGCTATCCTCAATGGAAGGGTCGCCCTCTGCGGCGTGCGCGGCAGCGGCAGCGGCGTGCGCAGCGGCCACGGCGACGCGGCGCTCGCGCTCAGCAGCGAGTTGCTGCAGGGCAGCGGCCGTGCCGCGCTTGAATTCACCCTGGACACGCCTAGAGCGATCCATACTTCAGTTGAAGGGCTGTCAGGGCAGATGGCAACAACAGATCACAGGTGCATGGCGACACGGGCAGAGGGACAGTGCGAGAACTCTACCAGACAGTCGAGCCATACTTTTATTTTACGGTGCCGCAACAGGCAAACATGATGGGCGCTACAAATCCGAAAACAAAACAAACAGTGGAGTGACCAGCCTCGTCGTCGAGCAGCATTGGTGGGCCATACAAAGCCGTGAATTTGAACAATCCTATTCGCTTGCTTGATACTCACTACAGCCCCGCTGTCCACGCCTGGTCTATGCTTGAACGGGATGTCACTGGGTGAGTCAGCCACATGAGTCAGGGTCAGGTAAGGGTTGCTCATCTGCTGGTCAGCAGCGCCGCAGGACTGCAGGAGCATGGGTGGGTGCGGCTGTGTGCGATGCAAGCACAAAGCCGGAGGCAGTGATCGAACTGAGCGTTCCGCTGTGTCAGGCTTGGTTGGTAGGACACCACCATCACCGCCTATCTTTCGGGGCATCAAATGTCGTGTCAGCCTGGTTCGAGCGCCAACAAAATATTGAGGCACAACGCGCAGCCTCATGGGCATCCAGCTCTGCGTTTCCACTGATTCTGGGAGTGGTGAAGGAAAGCAGCTTGGCATCAAGTAGCTTGCTGCAAGTCAGAGCGGGTGCTTCAGGTGTACACAACGTTTTCCTGCCCTGCATCCTATTTGAGTGTGTTGCATGATTTGAGGGCCAGCCGCAACGTCGTGCCAACATGGCACTTTGATGCAGCCGTTTCACGCTGCCCCACCGCAGTGATTGTGCCCCAGACCCTGGGGGCAGAGGCCGCTCATCCATGATACACCACCCACACTAGTCCTGAGCGCGCACACATCGCAAGCTCAGAGCCATGCATGACGACTGACCATGGTATTACAGGTTTCACGTTTGTCCCTCAATGCCCCATCCAAGAGGCCCATGTGCAGACCACAGCTTCAAAGCCGACCCTAACCAAGCTCTGTGTCGCGCCTCTTCACCGTTCTACCCCGCCGCGCCGTTGTCACCCACTGGCCTGCTGCCCGCGTCGTCTTCCAGCTCTTCTTCCTCGGGGTCCACCCACCTCTTGAACAACCTCGGCGGCGGCGCCGCCGGCGGCGGTTGCTTGCGCTTGCGCTGCTCCCGCCCTGCCTGCGGCTTCGCCGGCCGGGCGGGCAGCGGCGCGCGCCGCCAGGCGGGCGGTTTCAGGCGCCGAGGTTCGGTGTGGTGGCGCAGGCGTTCGCGGTAGTCCGCACAGCCGTGCAGATTCGCCGCACACGCGTCCGCCTCGTAGCACAGCCGCACGCCCGCCAGCTTGAGGGCGGCCACGCGGGAGGGGCTCACTGTGCCCTCGTTCATAAATACAGCCCGAGCTTCGCGCACGTTATGTGCATCCTGACAAGAGCAGATTGCAGCATTGGGAGTGATTGCTTGCTTGCATCCAGGGCTCTAAAATCTTGCCGGCAAGCCATGTTCAGCACAACACGCACTTCGAGGTTGGGCATCAGGCTCCCACCATTGCAAGACTCATTCTGCAGTGTGCAACCCCCTAACAGCTGGTGTCCCCTAGGCCCTGTCCACCTGCAGCGTCAGCACAGCAAAGCCTCTGTAGCCAATCGGTGGTGGTACGGCCCCACCGGCTTGCCCTGCGGGAGGGCGGCCGGCCTGGCCGCTGACAACGAGGTCTCTGTTGATCGACCAGACTGGCGCCACGCCCAGCGTCAGGCCGTTGTCCGCGCAGCACCCCGCTGCTTCCAGCAGCTCTGTGAGCAGGACGGCTGCCACGTTTGAGAAGCCGCTGTCCACCTGGGCATTGGCGGGGCAATGGAGGACGGCAGGACTGCAAAATGGAACAAGCTGGGCCAGGTTCATGACTCAAGAAGCGGCAAGGGCCGTTCTGGCGCTGCACCTTGCTGGGTGCCTGCACAATGCAAAGCATGGCATTACGCACACGCGCACACGTACACGCGCACACACTGACACACATACACACACACGCACGCGCGCAAACACACACACATACACACACACGCAGGGCAAGAGGCCTGATCTGACTTCAATGCAGGGTGTTTCAGGATTGGTGCAATGCCCCGGCGCTGAGCTTACCAGCTTCTTCAGGTCCCCTTTCCAGTGCCGCATCGTCCGCTGGTTGCCGCCGCCGGCCTGCAACAGGGCGCCCACCGCCTCCCGCACCTGGCTCAACGCAGCGAGGGGCCCAGACTCTTGGAAGCGCGGCGGCGCAGCGCCGCGGCCAGCCGCAGCCGCGGCCGCGAGGGCGTCTGCGCGCTGCAGCTGGGGCCCGTACGCGGCCATGACCTGCTGCGGCGTGAACAAGCGGCCAGGTGCTGAGGTGTGAGGTGTAGGGGCCGCGATTGCTGCCGCGACGGAGGCCGCTGTGCTGCTTTCCTGCAGTGCTCCTTGCTCTGTGTTTAGTGCTGCCACTTGCACTGCTGGTGATGCTGCTGTTGGTGCAGGCCCTGGCATGCCACGACTAGTTGTGTTGCCATTTGTGAGTACGGCCGCCATGCCACTTGGGCCGGCAGCGCTGCTAGGCCGTCCTGTGGGGCTGGCATTTGCGGGCAAATTGACGGCCCTGGCGACATTTGGTGAAGCAGTCACTGTGGGCGCGCCGGCATGGCCGGCGCTGCAGACTCGGTTGGTAGGGGGTGGCAAGCCGTAGCCTAACGGGCTCTGACCCATGTCGACTGGGGTGCCTAGGGGAATTGACGCAAGGATGCAGCGGTCAAACACCCACATCCCGCGGCGTCAGCATGTGCTGCCTGTTAGCGTGATGCAGTACAGTACATGACGCTTGCCGCTGCGTGCTTCAAGACACATCTTCAGTAAGGGCTATTTGGTGCTACCAAGCGTACGGTACTCTACAGCGAGAGTGGTGCTCAACCATTTACTTTTGATGGGCAGATCGTGCGCGCGCGATCTAGGATGCTTGATATGACGCAGTTGATCCAGTAGCTCTTGGTGTGACTATTTGAACTCCGTGCTGCGAAACTGTGAACCGAACTTGCTGCGGTGCTGGAGTTGAGACAGGGATGCATCAGCTTGCCTTCCCTTGTACCGTATCGATATCGTAACACCGGTATCATGTCACACCGTATATACGTTATACATGCACAGAATCTGAATATGTTTCTTTGTGCACGCATGGTTAAGTATACAGAGCACATGTGCGCACTCCCCACAAACAAAATGGCCCAAGATGGTCAACCATTGCACAGATGTGATCTTGCAGAAGTGGGACGGCAAGAGAGGCTTGTGGTTCAACGCGGTAAGCTACAGAAGAAAAACTTTTCCAGTTATAAGATAGACTTCCCCTTTGGATCTCAGCATGGGTGCAGCCCTACTTTAGGGACTCGCCACCTTGCAGCAGTAGCCCTACGAATACGTACCCACTCTGTCTGGCTGCACTGTGTCCGTCTACCTGGGTGGTCGCGCTTGCATGCGCCTGGTCGCACCAGATGCGCGCACGAAATTCAATCTTGAGCACGAAGTTTATCACCGTAGCAGAGTGCAGGCCACCGCCATCAAACACGCAGCGTTGCAGAGGTGCTGGCGGGCCATGTTCGTGCGTTGCAGCGCATCCTCACCATCTGTGCACCTACTGTGCTGCGGCCTCAAAAGAGCCACAGCCCAGGCATGTATCCACACCCTGCAGGTGCTTCCCTCACAACAGCAAGCTGCAGGCTGACAATAACGCACAACACATGTCCATGTGCTACTAGCATTTGGGAATTGGCCAAAAGCATGCGTGTGTGTTTGTGTGCATAGCAGACCACTGTAGTGTCTTCACTTGAGAAGGCCTGCGCCACCAGAAGACAGCATCCACTTACCTCCACCTTATGCGTGCGTGGCCGGCTGCCTGGGCCGACCAGTGCACGTGAGGGGGAATGCACTTGCACGTGCATGGACCTAACAACACCGCAGGCGCGTTGAACGCCCGCTGCTCTGGAAATAGGGGGGTTCACGGGCCCCCGCCGTGCGTTGCCACACGTCGGGGGAGCAGCCTGCCCGGCCGGGTTGGATCGACGCAGCAGCGTTCTGTGCGGAGCACATACTGGCTGCAGCGCCGCCTTGACACTTGTTGCATTGGTCCGCAAGCGGCCAATGCCCGTGCTCGGCGTGAGATCCTGGCCCCAGTGAAGGCGGCCATCTGGAGTCGCAAGCTGCAGGCCACCGTGTATTGCCGCGGCTGGGGCGGCAGGCGCACCCAACGCCCACAGACGCGGCTCGGCCCAGGTGCAGATGTATGTAGACAGTGGTATGATGGTGCTGCTCGCAGGTCGTCGTGAGTTGAAGGCCACAGAGCGTTGATGATGTGTGTTGGAATGATCAAATGTATTCGTGGGGAGGTGTTTGAAGGCGTTTCGCGGAATCGAGACTGGCGAGGCGAACGTTTCTGCGCACGTTACTGGACTGGCAGGGCGCTCGGAAGGTCGGTCCATGGCGGGAAAAGCACCGGTAGCCGTAGCAGAGCCTCGCCCGGCGAAAGCAGACACGCTTGATGCTTATAAAAACATGATCTGCACAGGCCCTTGACCGGGGTTGACTGGCGACGTGCAGCATGTGTTTGTGGTGCTGCAGCACAGCGCGCCACGGCGCCGCAATCTGGGCGTGCACCGTTGCAGCGCCTGTCCACCTTCAAAGCACTTGGTTCTTACTAGCAATATGGTATGGTGGTTTTCACCCTAACGAAATGGGGGATGATGTCAGGCATGCCTGCCAAGCTGTGCACCCCATTGCCGCTGTCGCTCGTGATGGCGCGCACGCCTTGGCCGCCCAACCTTGTTGCCTTCCTGCAGTGTTGGACTATGTGCGCTCTACACTCGTCAGAGTTGCCAGTGCTGCATGCGTCGCGGAAACATGCGCCCTCTGGACCTGCACGCAGCCGTTTTGCACCTGTGATTGCGAACCTGCCAGCACAAAGCCCGCACGCGCAAGTTGGAGCGCACAGCAGACCAGCAGGCGCCAAGGACCCATGTGCACGCCTTTGTGCAAAAGCGCAGATGGTAACCACCTGTATTCCAGCAACAGGAACAATACGCATGCGTTGCACACATGCAGCCTTGGCATTATTCACGCATGCAAAAGCCAGCAGAGTGCAGGCCACTGTCACCAGAAAGAGAAAGAGAGCTGCGCGTGCACTGGTCGGTCCTATTGCTTCATTAAAACGCATCATCTGAATCATGCGCGCCGTGTGGCAACTGCTGTTCAGCAATACCAGCACACCCACCAGCTGTCTTCCTCCCAAAGCGTGCAGCATGACGACACCAGCGCCCATTTACGCACGCCTGAGCCCGCCCTCGATACCAGCATTTGACCACTTGGGGCCAGCAGCCCTCGTCGTGCACGACGGCCGCTGAATGGTTATACTGCAGGAAAGTGTGCAACGCTATCCTCCTCCACTAAGGGGACCATCCGTTGCCTCCCCGTCCCAACTTGCTGCCAGTGCGCGTTGCTGCTGCGTGAATCTTCTGTGGGCAGGCAGTAGGTGCGCGCACAAAAAGTGGAGATCGCGGGCGCGTTGAACGCCCGCTGCTCTGGAAATAAGGGGGGGTTCACGGGCCCCCGCCGCACGTTGCCGCACGGCGGGGGAGCAGCCTGCCCGGCCGGGTCGGGTCGACGCAGCAGCGTTCTGTGCGGAGCACATACTGGCTGCAGTGCCGCCTTTACACTTGTTGCGTTGGTCCGCAAGCGGCCAACGCCCGTGCTCGGCGTGAGATCATGGCCCCAGTGAAGGCGGCCATCTGGATAACAAGCTGCGGGCCACCGTGGATTGCCGCGGCTGGGGCGGAAGGCGCACCCAACGCCCACAGACGCGGCTCGGCCCAGGTGCAGATGTGTGTAGATGATGATGGTGCTGCTCGAAGGTCGTCGTGAGTTGAAGGCCGTGGAGCGTTGATGATGTGTGTTGGAATGAATGAATGTATTTGTGGGGGCGGTATTTGAAGGCGTTTCGCGGAATCGAGACCGGCAAGGCGAACGTTTCTGCGCACGTTACTGGACTGGCAGGAAGGGCGCTCGAAGGTCGGTCCATGGCGGGAAAAGCACCGGAGGCCGTGGCAGAGCCCTGCCTGGCGGACGGACACTCGTGATTTTACACACAAAAGTGTGATACCAAGGCCCTTGACCGGGGTTTGACCGAGTGGCGGCACACTTGCGGGGCAGCACTGCGCGGCAAGGCGCGGCGTGCCACTGCAGCTGTTGTGAGCAGCATTGCCTGTGGCATGGTTGCTGGCCAGAAACATGGTACTCGTGTGCATGAAAGCTGTTGGCCTCAGTGATCTCGCGCACGAGATGTGCACCAGCTGCCGGCTGCACGCACACCAGCTGCTGGCTGCTTGCAACTCGGGCACGCAGTGTTCGTTCACGAGTATGCCCTGCACGTGTTTCTGGCTTTTGGCGCCCCAAATTGCTGCATAATGAGGCTGCAGGGCCGACTTTTGTTGCTTTCCAAGCTTGTAGTGCAGCCAATTTCGACCCCGCCGGAGCAGCGGCACTCAGGCTGCTTGCCAACAACAAGCACATCAGAGGAGACAGCAGCATCACAACCCCAATCAGCGCTCGTTTCGCACCACATTTGCACTGCTCGTCACGAATGGCTCTATCTGCTGTGGCCTGACACTCTGCCAGTGGTTCCCCGTTCACTGGTTCCCCCGTTCACCAGCGAACCACATTTTGAACACCCTCTCGCTTCACTGGCGGTCCCGTACCCGATACTGTTGTGCAGCCGCCACTGCCCGCACGTATGCACGGCCGCAACCCTGCAAAAGGAACCATGCTGTGACCCAGAACACCGCCGTTGTGCCGTGCAGCGACGTTCATTCAGCCTTGCGCCAACCGCCAACAACCCTTTACACAGCTTGGCGCTGGCGTGCGCCAGCTGCTTGCTTCGGCGCACTGACTAAATTCACCAAATATCAGATCAGCAAAACGGGCAGGCCACCAACCACCCACACCACAACTGGACGTGCAAGGCGCTGGCAACGACGAGGCCGCGCCTTGCGCAGCTACTCAGGCACTCGCCAGTATGCTGCTAGCTGCAGGCCCCGCGGCCCCGCCGCCGACGCCTGGTCCCCGTGACGCAGGCCTGCAAAGGAAGCAATCAGCAAGCAGCTCGTTGTTGAGTGGTGCGGAATCTGCCAAAAACGCAGCCTTCACCTGGAGGTAGATAGAGGGTCGGTCGCATATGATTCACTCGATTGCTCACACAACAGCCGCCGGGTCTTCCTTGCACCCGACCCCACCTTGCGCCGCCGCTGCGCGTTGCTGGGCGCCCGTCGATCTCGTGAGCTGCCGCCCACACCTGCAACGGGACAGGCGCCCCCAGCGGCCCGCCGTCCCCACTGCCGCCGCCGCTCCCGCCGCCGCCCTCGCCCTCATGCTTCGAGCCGCGCCTGTCTTCGAGCCCGCCGCCCTGCGCCAGCAACTGCGGCGAGCGGGATGCGGGCCTGGCCGCCCCGGCAGCTGCCGCCACCGTCCAGCCCGCGCAACCAGCCGGGCTGATGCGGCCGCCAGCGTCGCTCAGCGACCCGCCGTCCAAGCTGCTATGCACGCTGGGGCCCATCGCTGTCGCTGGGGCCGCCCTGCCGCCGTGCCCGTCGGCCCCAAAGCCGGGCGGGGGCTCCACCCCGGTCAGCCCTGTTGGGAGCTCGCACGCGCCCGGGGCCGCGGCAGTGGGCGGCCGGAAGTAGTCGGCGAGAAGGGGGCCGAGTGATGACGCGGGTGCCGCCCGCTCGCCTGCCGCTGGCGCGCCGTGCTCCCGCCACGACCCTGAGTGCGTCGCGGCGCCGCGGCGGGGG
>NW_014012567.1:14829-17334 GCF_000611645.1 Monoraphidium neglectum
CCGCCACGACCCTGAGTGCGTCGCGGCGCCGCGGCGGGGGCTCGGGTGTGCCGCCGGCAGCCCGGCGGCCGCCGCGGCCGTCGGCACCCGGCTGCCGGGCCTCGCCGCATCAGCTGCGCCGGTGTAGGGCCGCCGCGCGCCGGCAGGGCCCGTGCTGCTGCAGAGCGGGCGGCGGGCCTCCCCAAGCGCGGACGGCGGCGGCGCAGGGTCCTGCGTGAGAGCGCCGCTCATCATCGGCTGCGCCGCGCCCAAAGCGCCGCCGCCCCAGCCACCGCGGCTGGCCGGGGCGCCCTGGCGGCTCGCGACAAGCCCCCTGCTAGGTGGCGAGGCCGCTGCAGACAAGGCCGCCGCCGACGCCGCCGCTGCGACAGCTGCGGGCCTGGGACCTCTGCTGGCGGGCGCCCCGCTGCCTGGCCGGCTCGCTTCCGAGGTGCGCCGCGAGGCCGGGGACGCGCCGTGTTCGGCCGCCTTGGCTGCCCCATTCACTTCCGAGTGATGTCCGCCCTGCTGGATGCTGCTGGGCGGCCGGTCGGCGCCTAGCAGTGCTTTTGAGCGGGTCGCGTGTGCCCGGGCATAACTGGAGCGGAAGGGCGCGGCCGCTTGAGGGCTTTCAGACGAGTCCGCGGCGCATGGGGTAATCAATGCAGGGGGGCAGCTGCTGCCAGCGCCTCGATGCTCCCCGGGGCTGTTGGCGTCATGCTGCTGCTGCCACTGCCACTGCTGCTGCTGCTGCTGCTGCTGGTGGTGGTGGTGCTGCTGCTGCTGCTGCTGCTGCTGCTGCTGCTGCTGCTGCTGCTGCTGCTGCTGCAGCTGTTGGTGGTGGTGCGGCTGATGGCTGTGGATGCTGGCCATATTGAGCTCATTCAACCCTGCAGCCAACCGTTCATGGCCGCTTCTGCTGCCGCTGCTGCTCAGCCTTTGCCGGGATGCTGGAAGTGGCGGCTCCCGGAAGCCTGCAACCGCAGCGTTTTCACCGGACGCACTTCCAGCCGGGCCCCCTGGCGCATGCTGGCCGCCCGAGCGGCGCCGCTGCATCTGGGTTGACTCGCCGCCATGGGCCTGCTGCCAACGCTGCTGCTGCTGCTGCTGCTGCTGCTGCTGCTGCTGCTGTTGCTGTGGCGGCTGCGCATGAGGCTGCCGCTGCTGTGTGTGCGGTCTGCTCCCAGCCGGCTCAGATCCTGCGCCCCATCCATGTGCATGCCGCTGCTGCTGCTGTTGCTGCTGCTGCTGTTGCTGCTGCTGCTGCTCCTGCTGCTGCTGCTGCTGCTGTTCCTGCTGCTGCCGCTGCTGCTGCTCCCGCAGCTGCCCACTGGCAGATGGCTGCCGGCCGCTGGCCGAGGCGCCGCCCACGCCGGAACCGTACCCCCTGCGCTGTAGCAGCTGCTGGTGATAGGTGCCGGGTGCGTTCGCCATATCACACCCTGCCTGTGCGCGGCTCACAATGTTTGTGCTGATATTGCTGCAAATTTTGTCCTTCAGCGGAGGAGGGTGCTGTGTGGCTTGCAGGAAGCTCATGCGCCCCTACCAGCTCCTGTGTCGGACGGCACAACCATATCACGAGTGATGAGCACCACCCTGCTGCAATACAAGCGTTCACAGGGTATGCGCTCACGCACCTCACATTGGCTCCTTGATGAAGCACACACTGATGCAGACACAGGCGTCTGCTGTTGCAGAGGCGAGGCTGGCGCACACCTCACCAGCGCAGTACGAGCTGCGCACGCGCACAGCTCAAGCTGCACGTGTGCAGCGCCCAAGCCGCTCCAGGGTAGCTACTGCTCAGTTGCTGCAGGCTAATGTACATAACCTGATATCATCATTGAAGCTTTGCGTTTTGCTGCCTGCATTGCACAGCTGAAGATTTCGAATGACAAGGACGATCCCACGTGTGTACGTGATGCGCGCGCAACATCAGAGAAAATGTATTAATCTAAGTCTAAGGGCTGTCCGTCTGTCCAGGAGACGGTCCTGCATGGCGAAACCACAATTTGATCGCTTTGACCACTTGCAGGAGTGCTAGTACCTTGAAAACTAGCTTGAATGAACGAATGCCTGAAAAGCTTCAAGCTAAGTACGTGGCTGACCTTGCGGCGAGGCCGTCGCACTGCTCACGGCGTGCGTGCTGAGGTGCCCAGGGGTGCCCATGTCCAACAGCAAGTGTCGATTGCATCGATGTTTAGTGCGCACTTCCATGGGATAAACCACCTCGCACTCAAAAAGGATATACAGTTTAGATCAAGATGGGCCAACCCCAGTTGTTCCGCAACCTGAGCATGGAGGCATCATTGTGGCACGCTGTGTGCACTTGAATGGTGGACGCGGCGGCCACAACTCCAGCCCAAACATCGACGCAGTCAAGCACCAGCTTGATCAACCTGCTTGGCACGACTGCATTATTGGTGGTAGTGTAACCTCATGTGTGCAATCGAGCTTTGCATGTCGCCCAGCGGCCCCTTGATCGGTTGGGCACAAAGGGGGGGGGGTGCATGCGCCAGGCAGCAGGCC
>NW_014012566.1:0-1106 GCF_000611645.1 Monoraphidium neglectum
GGCGCGGGCGGTGGGAGGGTGGGAAGGGGAGGGGGCGGGGAAACGCCGGCGCTGGCCGGGCCTTTACATGAGGCGGTGCACCTGGGTGCCGCTGCTTGGCTCTACTCCTCCTCTCGCCGCCACAATACCCACACACAAACACAAACACCAACACACGCACATAGGCAGACAAACACGCACACACTGGTACACACACGCACACGCACACACTCACACACATGCACGCACCCACAGGCGAAAGTGCAGACCCGCATGCACCCCAGGCCCCTCCGAACCTGATTTTGGCCATGGGAAAGGACCCGACGTCCTTGAAGGCCGCGGCCATGAGCCTGTCGCGCTGGTGCACGTGCAGGTTGGCGTCCTTCAGCGCCTTGAGCAGCTCGCCTGGGGCCAGCAGGGTGGCCAGGCGCGCGGCGAGGAGTGCGCGTGTGTGTGTGTGTGTGTGTGTGTGTGTGTGTGTGTGTGTGTGTGTGTGTGTGTGTGTGTGTGTGTGCTCGTGCGGCTTTAGCTCATCCGCATGCACCGACGTATTATGTCCCAGCGTCTGGCTGACAGCCGCCACGGCTGGGTGTACGCCGACCACGCGCAATCAGGCCGACAGTCACATGATGCACTCCAGGCGGGTGTGTTGGGTGACGGGTCACGCCGCGCCCACCTGGGTTGTCCTTTTTTAGCAGGAGGCCCTGGTGCATGATCAGCAGCGCCAGGGCCACACGGAACAGAACCTGCAAAGAAACAGGGGTTTGCGAAACATGTTCCATGATTGAAACACACGACATGAAACATCAATACGTTTGTCGAGCGGCCCCTGTCACGGGGCTCCGCACCAATCTCCGCCGCAGCACAGCGCTGCTGCGCTTTTGCCTTGCTCCCACCACCTTTGTGCTGCTTTGGTTGCTCAGACGCTGGGTATGTTTGAACCAGGCTCTACCCCCTCCTGGTCGCTGGCACATGTCAGGCTTTGATCCTCAACGCCCCAATGCGGCCCTTGGGCAGCACTCGCCAGCAATCAGCAGCAAAGGATACACGTGTGGGCGCCAATCACCACGCCAGTCACGCCTGTGTGCCCACCCACGCACCCACCACCCACCCGAACAGCCACCCAC
>NW_014012566.1:2050-9970 GCF_000611645.1 Monoraphidium neglectum
CAGCCACCCAGCCACCCAACCACCCAGCCACCCAGCCAAGCACCCATCCGCCCCCCCCCCACCTTGGTGCCCTCCAGGAAGACGCTGTCCCAGACCCTGGCCGCCGTCTCGGCGGGCAGCGTCGTGGCGAAGAGCACCAGGAACCAGTCCGTGGCAAACAGCGACACCTCGCAGCCCATCGCCTTCAGAAGGGGCGGGGCAGATGGGTAGAGGCTTGCTTCAGTGCTTTGAGGTTGCTTGGTTCCAACGAAGGCTTGCAACAAGCGATCGCCACGCATCCTCGCGACGCTGGACTGATAACCGCGCTCCCTCTTGTGAGACGTGCCCTGGGTCGCGACCCTCCCTGCGTTCCTCGCCCGCAGCCCGAAACGGTGAGCCGCGCCCGGGCTGTCGAGCGGGCGCGGGGCGCCGCCCACACCTCCATGTGGCGGTGAAGCTTGGGCGCCTTGGCCTTGAGCAGCTCGGCCAGCACCCGCATCTCCACGTGGCACCCGTCCAGCTGGGGGGCGTAGGTTTTGGGGTACAGGATACCCTCCAGCAGCGCCACCAGCAGCCTGGGATTTGATTGGGGGTTTAGCGGCGTGTGGGGCGGCTGGGCACGCCGCGGAGGGCGACAGCCTGCAAAAGCAGGGGGCATGCCCCCTCTTGAGAATGGTGGGTTGCCCCCCTTTTCATGGCCCGGATGTCGTCGAGCAGGTGGGGGCCTGCATCAGGCGCTGCAGCTGCTCGGCAGCCGCAACCCCGCAGCTTGCGGCCGCCGCAGGCGCCTGGCTGGGCCCGCACCAGAAGCAGCGCTCCGCGTCTTTTTCGACCGCCACTAGCAGCAGCGCCGCCAAAAAGTTCATGCCCTGAGGGCGGACGCGCGCGCGCATGCGTGGGTGCACGTGTGAAGGGTATGGACGGGGCCTGAGAACAATGGCGGCCGCCGCGACACGCCCATTGGCGGCCCAGGGGCGCCCTAATCACGGCCGCCCCTGTACTGGCGCCTGGCGCCGCGTACGGGCCTGCTCCGAGGCGACGCCAGCGGTCGTCGCCCTGCAGGCGCAGAAAAACGCCTGCAACTACCAACACAACCGCCCTACGGACGCCCTGCAGGCGGCGCAAAGGCCTGCATGTGTGCGTCGCGGCCCCCCTTGGTTCATATGACCCCCCTGCCACCTGGCAGTACCCGACGTCCGGGTTGTGGGCGCTATACGCCACCAGCACGCTGCGCAGCGCCGCCAGGCCCTCGGGGGTCGGCACCCAGGTGTTGCGCGGGAACGTGCGCGGCAGGTCCTGCAGCGGGCGAAACGGGTAGAGAAGGTCGGGGAACAGAGCAGGATACGGGAATGCACGCGTGTACCGGCGGTCGTGGTGCGACAACATGTCTTCAGGCGGCCGCTTGGAGGCGCGCACTCCCGAGCCGCGCAGACCGAAGGGATCTGCGGCGATGCTGGATCCCGGCCACCCACACGCACTGCTGCCATTGCCCTTCTTTCATCAACAACGTTTGCCCTTCCGCTTCAAGTTGGTCCTTGCTTGACGTCTACATTACCCACCACATCTACTTTGCCCGTCACGCCTCTACAACAGAATGGAATCACCCACCAGCTCTATCTGCCTGAGGCAGGGACGCCGCTCCCCAGCCTCCACCATCCTCTGGAAGTGGGTGGCGCCGCCGCGCTCGCGGTGCGCCGCCGCCCCGGACGTGTGCCACCACACCCAGCCGCGCAGCACTGGGGGAACGCCCTGCGAGGGCGTCCCAGGGTGGCCCGGTAGGGGGGGGCGAGAGGGAGAGAGGGGTTTGTGAGCAGTCAGCATTAGGCCGTGCGCCCGCCTCTTTCCAGGCGGGCGCTCGATCATCAGCTGCGGCTGCGCTCCACTGCAATCAAGGGAAGAACCTTGCCAACAGAAGAACGCGTGCGCAGGCGCGCTCACGCACAAGAAGCACGGCCCCCCTGATCACGTGCGAGAGGGACCAACCGCGCATGCTCAACCCTGCGCGCCGCCCAACCGCATCAAAACTGGCGCCACGCAGCCCGCCCCCCACCTTGCGCACGTAGCGCTTGAGCTTCGCGCCCTCCGGCAGGCACTGCGACTTGACGAACGGCTCCCACTTGGCCTCGCGCCGCAGCGCGTACTCCGCGCACGCGTAGCGGTCCGCCTTTTCCGCCGCGCTGACGGTCAATTCAAAGCCGTAGACATCGAATATGCCGGTCTCCCCCGACATGGGCGCTGCCGCTGGCGCTGCCGCTGCTGCCCAGGCGCGCTGTGACGGCCGACGGAAGGGCGAGCGGGGGCGTCGGGGCGGTCCGAGGTTGCCGCGCGGGTCGGTCGGCGCGCAGTGGGCGCGGGGGTGGCGCGCGTGCTGCGGCGTGTGTCAAGGGGACCTGCGCGGAGGCGGCCTCGCAACTCGCGAGGCGTGCGCCCTACGGAAGCGCCTTGCAGCAGGCAAGGCAGTGCTATCGATTGTGTCTGATGAGTGGGAGTTGATACGCCCAGTTCTAATCTGTCATCAGTGCGGGCTCCCTGCTGTCGCACTGGGCCACGAGTGCGCTCAGCCTGAATAGGTAGGCCACTTTCAACAACACATCCTCAAGGCAGGTGATTGCCGATAACTGGAGGGACATGCTTCAAGTCGACAGAGCAAGGGAGCACCGCAATGTTGACGAGTGTGTCGCAAGTGCGACGGTCAGCAACGGACTCAAGTCCTGAGAGGGGTATAATAAAGCCTCTTCAAGCATATCGAAATGCCTACCGTGATCAGTTTTGACCCACCCGCCCGCGGCCCCTGGATCAAGGACAGAACCGCCGCAATAAATCAGTTGATCACTTCTTCAGGAAAATCCCACCTATTCTCTTTCTAGTCAGGGCCCACACGGCACCCCGCACGCGGCAGCGGCGGTGCCTGCACCTGCATCGCGCCTTGCCTAAATGCGGTCGGGGCCGGATCGCTGCAGCAGCTGCGGCCGCCTGCTGCGTGCGACAACCCTGGCGCTGGTGCCTCTGTTGCAGCTGCTGGCGGCTGGGCCCTTGGACGCGGCAGGTGAGGGCAAGCAGCCGTGCGGCGCAGCGGTTAGGGGTGACGCGCTGCCTTCTGCAGCTTCTGGGTATCCTTGCAGGGCGTCGCGCATTATTGGTGCTGCTGCGAGCGGCCCCTCTCAACTCCTTGACAACCTGCACAACGACCGGGGTGGCTCGGCGAGCAGCGGGGTGCGGCACCCCCGGCCCCTCCTTATAGGGGCGCGCGCGCATGGCACGCGATGTCCTTATGCGCCCGCTGCAGGGATCCAGCACCCCTGCCTACCCCGCCTGCGCCGCGGCCGTCCGCCTCCGTGCGCCGCAGAGCCGCCCGCCCTGGCCAGCGATGAGAGGTTCATCGGCTGGAGTGGGGAAACGTACCAACCAGTGAGCCCCCTGCAGCACTGAGCAGCTGGGCAGCCGAGGCGCACCCGCTGCACACGGTCCATGCGCCCGCACTCGGCGCCCTCCTACGCGCCCTGCTCGGCAGCTTATTGCTTGTGCTGCGGGTGCTGGCGTCGAAGGTGGCAGCTGTACTCCCTGCGCTGACCGCTCAACGAATAGGGTTGACCCAAACACTGCTTGCCGTCATGCAGACTACCAAACGGCCCAAACAGGACACCACGCGGCGCTGGTGAGCCGCGCAGGCGGCGGCACGCCTGCACAGCACAGCACCGTGAAGCATGCGCAGCAGCCAGAGCGCTGAAGCATGCGCAGCAGCCAGAGCGCATGCCTGACCAGCGCCGCTGAACAGCGCCGCAAGGCGCCCGCTGCGCCGGCCCCTCGCCAATGCCTCCAATTCGCAACAACCTTCTCCCACCCGCCATCCTCGGACACATCCCAACCAAAAGGGTCGAAACCCTCAGCTGGCACCCGCGCACGTACCTTTTCCATAATTTCCTTAGTCATGACGAGGCGGATTATGTGGTCAACCTCGTAGAGGCAACGGTGGGTCCACGGCCGCCGGCAGGCGCACTCGTGTGCACTCAACGCCGCCCAAACACACCTGCCACCGACCCCGGCCCCAGCTCCGAGGGCCTGCCTCGCCCTTGTCTCCTGGTCTAGCTCGGGGACTGGCTGCATGGCGCCGCGGCTCTGTGAACTGGGCTGGCTGGGCCGTTTTACCGACACCAGCCTCCCACCAAACCATCGCCCACCTGCCTGCCGTATCTGACAACACAGATGAGCAGGTCTCATGTCGTGGATGTGAAGACCGGCCACTCCAAGACAGACCCCATACGCACAAGCTGGGGCGGCTCGTTGATGTGCGCGTCTCGCCAAAACCGCCTTGGGGTTGCGACAGCTGCTTGAGGCCGTGCCCTGAGGAGGCCGCAGGGGTGGACGGGCGGACCTGCCTGGGGCGCTGCCTGCCATAAGGAGCACAGGCGCCCCCCCCCACCCTCCTGCCCCACCCCATCGCAAAAGGGCATACGCACACACGCGCACAGGCACACTCCCACCTACACGTGTGCGCACACACACAACTACACGCACACATTTACACACAAAAGTACACACATGCACATGCACACGCAAGCACCCACAGGCTTACATGCACATGCACATGCACATGCACACACACGTGCACACCCACCCACACACAAGCACATACGCACACAACGCATGTGTGCAACGCATCACGCATGCCCATACGCACTCGCACCCCGCAGGCGGGGCCAGACACCCACGATCTCAGCCATCGAGCAGCGCATCGCAGAGTTCACCCACATACCACCAGAATACGGGGAGCCCATACAGGTGCGAGCCCGGGGCCGCCCCTGACCACCCGCCTCGTTGGGCCTCCACCGCCGTCAACACCCACCCCTCTGCACCTCGCCGCGCCGTCCCTCCCACCTCCCATGTTCAGCGCCCCACACGCACCCATCCCCCTCCAAAACCCCTTCTAGCATCCCTCACGCATCCCTTCTCTCGAGCTCCGCAGCAATCCGACGCGTTCCTGCTCGATTCCATCCGCGCCCCCTGCGCCCCCAGGTCCTTCGGTACAACGACGGGCAGCGGTACGACGCGCACTGGGACTGGTTCGACGACCCTGTGCACGGCCTGGCCAACGCCACAGAGAACCGGGCGGCCACGGTGCTGATGTACTTGGGAGAGGTGGAGGAGGGCGGGGAGACGGCCCTGCCCATCGCGGTGCCGATAGACAGGAAGAGGCAGGTAGGCGTTTGGTGTTAAGGCGGGTCGGGGTGGGGTGTGATTGGAGGGGTGCTTGGTCGTTTACGTGTGGGGTTGAGCGTGTGTAATGCAGGCACGTCAACCCTTTCACCCCTCCCCCAAAACACTTTACCTTTGCTTCCACTCCCTTGATTGATTGATGGTGATGTCGTTTGCTGCGCAGAGTGGGAATCGCGGCAGCCTGTCTGTGTGCGGGCGCAACGGCACCCTGGCGGTGGTGCCTGAGAAGGGGGACGCCCTGCTGTTCTTCGACATGCTGCCAGACGGCCGCAACGTCGACCGCCGCTCGCTGCACGCTAGCTGCCCCACGCTCAAGGGCACGAAGTGGACCGCCACCAAGTGCGCCGCGGGCTCGGGGCGCAGCGCGCGCTGCCTGCAGAACGTCCTGCGGGCCCTGGCGCATGCGTGCGCTCCCTGTGGCAGGCGGATTCATCACTGCCGCAATCTTGCCGCCGGTGCCGGTGCGAGGGCCTGCCCATGCACTCGTTTGTCAGATCCTGGCGCGGCCGCCAGCATGCCTCCAAACTGCATTTCGCCCTTCGCGCTGACCTCCCAACCCATACCCTCCCCCCTCCCACCGTTGTAAACAACCTCGCGTCCTGCCAACAAGGTGGATACACAATAAGCCGTATGGGGGCGCGTACGACCCCCTCAAGGAGGCGGCCCAGTGCAGGGACCTGCGGCCAAGCTGCAAGGCCCTGGCGGCGGAGGGGCTCTGCGACAGCGACCCTGGGAGCATGCTGGGGCTGAGGGGCGCGTGCCGCAAGTCCTGCGACGACTGCATCGATTGCGCGCACGGCGACGTGATATGTTTGCGCAAGAACATGCGGTCGCAGCGGGCGCGGCGAAAGGCGGGGCTGACGTGAGCGTGCGATCAGCTGCATTGCTATTTGGTGGATCATCGCCTTTATGTTGTGTCATGCGGGAGCAAACTGCCATTCGTTTATTTGATTTTTTGAAATGTACTGGAACATTCTTTGAGGACGCACTGGCGCTTGAGGGATTGCGAAGCGTTCGCCGCGTGGCAACGCACCACCCCACAATTTCCTTCTGACCTGGCAACTGCCTTGGTTACGGTTCTAGTTGCCACCGACGCTCAGCCGCCGGCTGCTGGAAAGTAAGCAATACTCTGTGAGGGTGTGGTAGCCCTTGATTGCAGTGCAGTTACGCTCATGCCTATGGTGTAGTCAACCTCTGCCCGCCCAGCTGACAAGGACGAGACAAATGGCGGCCCGCACAGCCTACAGAATCGCAGGCCTGGGATTTTTGCGAAGTTGGTGACTACGTCTGACGAGCTGCTGCCTGCTGCCTGCTGCATTGCCCCCAGTTGCAGCATTTGGCGCTCGGCTACTCAAGCTGCATGCCATCACCCCCTTGCGTGTGAACTGCTAACTCTGGCCAGCAGCAACAAAATCTTCTACGGTGCCGTGCGTGAGAGACCAGCCCGGTGGGTTTGACCAGGTCCTGATAGTAGCCACACCTGCACGACCCACCGGCACAGGAGCACCTTCGCAATTTGCAAGAGCCCGTGACCAACTGGTGTCTCCTCTAGCTAACACGCACCACCATGCCCCCCGACTCATGGGGCATACAGAGCTGTCGCACACACAACGTTGTTAGGGTGCAAATCAACACCTTGTGCCAGGTAGTCACTCTTGTCGTGTGCAGACTATCCTTCACCGTTGCCAACGGACGGGACATGACCCCATTGCACGTCTTGCGGAGATCCTTCACCGAGTTCCGAGCTTCTTCCGAAAGGATGGCATCGGTTATGACCGCGCAAGCCGCTCCATCCACACCACAAAAACAATCAAATTGTCATTGCGAGCATACCGAAGAAGGCATTCCGGCACCGTCAACAGTTCTTCAAGCTTGACGTGATCTGACGATGACTGCCAGGACTCACATTTCCCTTGAAAGTGAGACTAGTACTCTCACCAATCTAGATGGTTCATCATTTATACCCTCAGGATGATGACGCCACTGACCTTGCAGCATCCCTAGCTGTTGCTAGCTGCTGCGGCCGCTGGCTCAGCGCCAGCTCGCAGGCGGCCAGCTCACCCCCTACGCCCCTACCCCCCGCCCCTGCCCGCCGCCGCAGGCCTCCCTGTGCGCACTGAGCTTCCTGATGGCGGCGCCCTGCTGGCAGAGGCGGACGCGTACCGCGTCCTGGAGGGCGGTCGCCTGGCGCAGTCGGGCGGCATGGTGGCGCCCGCAAAGCTGCGCCTGGTGCGCAACAAGGCGGCCGGCAACCACGTGCGCTACGAACTCGTAGTCGAGCCCGCCGACCCTGACGACACGGCCGCCGGCGCGCGGGTGGTGGTCCAGCTCAGCGCCCGCACGAGCCTGGCGCCTGCAAAGCTTTCGGGCCTCAGGCACGGCAAGCATGCAGTAAAGCCCAAGGGGGAACCGCTGGCCAAGGCCGTGCTCAACTCACCTGGCGCTGACATCGATTTGGTGAGCGTTTAGGGGCCAGGGGGATTCTGGTGGAGGGTGGGCCTTGCGTGCAGGGCGCCAGCTCTGGGATGCAGGGCCAGCACGCGGCTGCGCGTGTGCACTGTGTATCATGGAGGCGTGAGCGACGAGAGTGCCATTCTAGCCCCGGGGCCGTGCTGGGTAGCAAGCGCCTTTGGGGCTCGCGCTGTGTGCGCAGTCAACAGCGGGACTCGTCAGGGCACCCGCCCCAGCAGTCGCAGCCTCGTGTGCCCGCTCCTTGGATTGGCGGGG
>NW_014012566.1:10159-12153 GCF_000611645.1 Monoraphidium neglectum
GGCGGGGACGGCCGTCCGGCCCTGCCCCTCGCCACATCAGCAAACACCCAAATCTCAACCCCGCCGTAATCGACAACACCCGCCGACACCGTCCGCCGCCGCGCCCCTTGGCTCCCATCAGATCGTCCTGGAGGTGCGCCAGAAGGCCGCCACCCCCCTGCTGGGCGCCGTCGGCCTGGCGGGCGCCAAGGTGGCCGTGGGCTTCCAGGAGGCAGCCGAGGCCAAGGGCTGGCACCTCTACGTGTCCGCCGTCCTGGGGGTCGTGGACGAGGCGGAGGGCAGGACCTTCGAGTCGATGTGCGCCAAGGCGGCCGGCGGCCACCAGGCGCACACGCTGGGGGCGCTGTACGAAGGGCTGGCGGCGTGAGGGCCCGGGCGAGGTCGAGGGGGGGCGCGCGGGCGCCGCTGCAGGTCCTTGGCTGGGGAAGTTGGAGGCGCGGTTGCTCCCAGCGACGGGCATGTTGCCACAGGGCGGCAGCGTGCCCCTTGCCCTTGTGATGCGGCGTGTTGATGGTGGGGTGCGTTGATCGCGATGGGGCCAACCTTCACGTGCGCACCGTTGTCTGACGGCGGCGCTGCACAGCAGACCGTTTTGGTCTGCCTGCGCCCTCAGCTCATCTTTGTCACTGCTGCGTCTGCTGACGCCAGAGGGCGCGGCAGCCCCTAGCTTCCGTGATGGTGGTGGGCTGTAGTCGTGTTGGGCGCACAGCACCTGATGGTCCTCTGCCCTATAAAGTTCTATTACTTTCCTTTATGTTTCATATGTCAGCATCACAAAAAAACCCGGCCGGAAACTCTGATTGCACGCGTCAACACCACCATTTGACTGCATGTACTGGCTGCAAATGCTGGCGCTTTGTTTGTGCGTTGCATGTGCTAATGGCTCCCCAGATTTCTGTCACAAGCATGCTAATGCACATGTTGCATGGCCTGGTGCTTGGGCTGTGGCCCGTCAAACGGGGCAGGCTTGCTGCTGCTGTGCTGCATGTCCGCATGCGTGCCTTTGTGCAGTGCAGACCAGCACGCACTGAGGGCCTTCGTGCACGCCTGCTTTGAACGGCGCACGCAACCCAGCTGCATCCCAGTCACAACGTGCTGAAGCTTCAAAATATGATCTCATGAGCCTGGATGGCTCCAATAGCGGGCAACCCAGGACGCTGTAACAATCCTGGTCCTGTTGCCTGTAAGGTGGGCTGCAAACTGGTCAACTGGTCCATGAAGAAGCATGAGGCCTGGTGCGCAATACATCTGCAATTCAGGGAAGTAATAACAAGTATATCTCAACTACCTTGGGAGTGGTAGTCGGCCGTCACCGTCTCACCGGGGATCAAAGGAGCAAGTGTGCGGCAAGCAGTGGAGTGCACAAAGCAAGTGTCCCTGCCCGTACCCGTTCCACCGGGACTCACATTTAGGCAAGTATCTGATACCTGCGAGCTGGCGTGCTCTCGCCTCGGCGGCGCTGTACTCAGGGGTGAACACAGCAAGGTGACGCACCCAGTGACCCACCAGACACAAGATCATACACCAAAAGCGGGGATCTCAATTATGCAGAATTACAGAAGAAATATGTAAGCTTCATTATAAGTCGGTGCAAAGATGAGCGACAGCGACGATGATAGGGGCCCGGCGCCCCCACAGCAGCGGAGGAATCGCCATAAGTTCCAGACGTTTGCACAACGCGTCAATGAGGTCAGCACCTTCCCATGGTCGTAGCTGGGCGATGCAACGACTCGGGCGACGGGGCCGGCGGCGATGACGGCAGCCGCTGCAGCCGCCGCAGCAGCGTGGCGTGCCGCAACCGGCTGCCTCGAGGCCCATGGCCGATACCGTGACTGTATGAGGCTCTCTGCATAGTCTCGATCGCCTCGATCATGGCTGCAGGCTGTGCGCGACGACCACGGCGCTCACGGCTGCTAAATGATTTGCTGTGAGTGCAGAGAAAGCTGGCCCCTGACATGCGCTCCTCGCTGCTGGCCCGCCGCACCCCCCCCCCC
>NW_014012566.1:12577-17138 GCF_000611645.1 Monoraphidium neglectum
CCCCCCCCCCGCCCCAGGTGGAGGTCGACGTCTTCCGCCGTGCACAGCGCGTCCGCACGCAGCCGCTGGCCGGCAGCGACAGCTGGACGCACGAGGCGCTGCAGCAGTGGCGGGAGCTGTGCAGCGCGTCGGACTGGCTCGATGCGGCGGCGGAGATCAACCAGCTGGTGCAGACGATGCCGCAGCTGGTGCACCACAAGGATCAGGTGCGTGCTGTCACTCTTTACGCTTGAGACTCAATAAGATGTGCGAAGCGGTGCAAAGAGGGCAGCAGCAAGCAGCGACGCGTCGAAATTGCGTGGAGGTTTGGCGCGCCGGCCAGTTGCAGCGGCGTCTGAGCAGGCGGCGAAGAGAGGCGCGTGCCCGAGCTCAGCAGGCGGGCTCGTGGACCGGCTTATAGCAACAGTGCATGGGGCTGAGCCGCCCGTCCCTCCGCCCGGTCGCCCCCTAGTGGCGCAACCTCCCCTCCGCACCCCAACACACACCCATCCGCCGAACACGCGCCATGTCTTCGCCGTCGACCCCAGGTCCTGTCCGCGCTCCTGTCGCGCCTGCGCCCCTCCGCGGCCCTCAGCCTGCCCGCGCTGCTGGACCTGATAGCGGCGCTGGCGCGGGACCTCCAGGGAGACTTTGTGCCGCTGCTGCCGCGCGTCACCGCCGGGTGCGGGGCCGCGCGCATGCGCGCGCCGCGGCCGCCTCACACGCACGGCGGCGCATGCCCCCGCCCGCTGCTCAGGCCCGGCCGCGCCACCCGCGGCGCCACACACGTCCTGGCGGCAGCGGTGCAGCTGCAGGCAGCTTCTTGAGCTGCAGGCGGCCGAGGACTCTGTTTTGGCCTGTTTCTGCGGCGCCTGGTTTATGGTGCGGGCCAAGCTGGCCGACCCCTGAGCCCGCCTCTGCCCCCCCTACATCCACCTCGTATTGCAGGTATGCCGTCCTGCTCTCTGCCGGCGGCGACCGCGACCCCGACACGCTGCAGGCCCTCTTCTCGTCCCTGGGGTCCATCTACAAGGCAACTGCCCGGCAGCTGCTGCCCCGGCTGCCGGAGGTCCTGAAGCACACGGCCCCCATCCGCTACAGCGAGGCCGACCACGTGCGCGCGCTCGCGGCGGAGACGCTCGGCTTCCTCTTCCGCCAGGCGTCCGACAAGCAGCTCAAGGCGGGCGCGCGCAGCTTGCTGGCGGAGCAAGCGGTGCGGCCGTGTGCCGAGCGCACGCACGGCGCGGGGCTTCTGCTGGCTGAGGCGGTGCTGGGCCCCAGCCACGGGCTGCACAGCCGCGCGCCGGCGGTGCTGCGGCTGCTGCTGCAGGAGGACGTGCTGAAGCCCTCGGATTTCGGGAGCAAGCAGCGGCAGCAGCAGGAAGAGCAGCAGCAGCAGGAACAGCAGGAGCAGCAGCAGGAGCAGGAGGAACAGCAGCAGCAGGAGCGGGGGGAGGACGAACAACAGCAGCAGCACGTCGGAAATGGTGGGCGGCAGGCTAACGGAGTCGAGCCGCGGCAAGACGGGGGCGAGCGGGCGCTCCAGCAAAACGGCGCCAAGAAGCGGGCACCAAAAGGTGGGTTTTCTGGGGTGATAAGCGGCTTGCTCCAGCACCCTTGATCACCTGTCGGCTTGCTGTTGCTTCAAGCGAAGCAGCAGCACGCAAGCTGACGGTGCGTTGCTGCTGTGATGGCAGCAAGTAATGACGCGAGACGACGGCGCACGTTAATGCCCCGTCGATGCCGGCTCGTTGGTGCTGCGGAAAGCGCACCTACGAAGCAGTCCAAGTGCGGACCGCCTTCTTGTCATGGCTTTTGGGCAAGCCCGACGGCGGCATGCCCCACACTGAACCCAGTGCGGGTCCCCAGTGCCCACGAAGTCCTTTGCCTGAAGACCTGCCGCCGCCTCACCCCCTCAGGCCTCTCGCAGGAGGCGCTCCGCGCGCGCGCCGCCGGCGTCGCGCACGTCGCGCTGCAGCGGCTGCTGGAGCACCTGCGCCGCGGCGCCTGCGCGCCGCTGTGGGACGCGCTGCTGTCGACCGCCAGCGAGCGCCTCGCGGCCGCGGACACCGCGGCGGCCGCCACCCAGGCCGGGGATGAAGCGGGGCGTCAGGCGGCAGCGGCCGCGGCGGCCGCCGCAGAGGCGAGCGCGGCGCGCGCGGCGCTGCACCTTGCGCAGGCTGTGGCTTACTACCGGGGCAGCCGGGTGGAGGACTATGGCCAGCTGTTTGCAGCCTGCAAGCGCCTGGTGCAGCGCTTGCAGAGCAGCAGCAGCGACAGCAGCAGTAAGGCTGCCGGCAGCGGCGCCGGCACTGCTGCACCCCTAATTGCGGGCGGCCCCGCGGCGCCCCAGGCGCAGTGGCAGCTCGTGGACGCGGCTGCCGACGTCCCAGACGCGTCCGCGTATGCTGGCGTCCGCCTCCCGGCAGCTTCCCTGCAGCTGCTGCTGGCGGTCGCCCACGGCCACCTGAAAGCGGTCGGCGCGAGCCAGGGCCCGGCCGCGCTCGCGCGCGCGGCGCCCGCGTGGGCGGCGGCGTTCTCTGGCGGCGCGTGCGGCGGCGAGGACGTCCTGCGGTTCGTGCGCGGCCTCGTGTTCCCGCCGGGCGGGGGCTCGGAAGTTGCGGAGGCGTTTGCGCAGCAGCTGCTGGGCGCCCTCGGCCGCCTCATCCTCGCCGAGGGCGGCAGCGGCAGCGGCGGCGCAGCAAGCGTCGGCGCTGGGGGCGTGGCGGACCGCGCGCTGGGACTGCTGGTGGACGCGTGCGGCGTGCTGCGCCCCGGCGCGGCCGCGGGCCAGGGGCTGCCGCTGCTGCTCGCCGCGCGGCCCGGCGGTGCAGAGTTAGCGGCGCACGTGCGCCGCCTGGTGTCCGGCTGGCGGCCGGGCGGCGGCGGTGATGGCGGCGGCGGCGCGCGCACCGAGCTGATGCGCTGCTGGGCGGCCGTGCAGCTGCTGCCGCATGCGTGTGACAAGGCGGCAGACGCGCTGCAGCTGTGCCAAGGCGTGGTGGCTCTGGTGGACGGAGCTTTGGTCGCACTTTTGCCATCTGAGCAACAGCAGCAGCAGCAGCAGCAGCAGCATCAGCAGCAGCAGCAGCAAGAGCAGCAGCAGCGGCAGGCAGAGGGGGACGGCGCGCAGCGGCTCAGCACCGGCCCCTCTGCTGCAGCGGAAGCAGCGGCGGGCGCAAGCGAGGTGGACGATCTCATCCAGCTGCGCGCGGCGGCGAGCGCCACCCTGGCCCGCATCCTGCCGGACTGCGCGCTTGCTGCGCTGCCGGTTGCGGCTGCGGCGGCGCTGCGCCTGGCGGTGCGGCGGCCGCGCGACTTTGCAGCCGTGGACGCGGCGGCGCAGATGCTCGAATCCCTTAGGGAGCTGGTTGGGGCGCAGGAGGACGCAGCTGCCGGCGGCGGCAGCGGCGACAGCGCGGCGACTGCGCTCGAGCGCTTCGGTGGCGACGCCGCGGCGCTCGGCGCCGCGCGCCGCCAGCTGTCGGTTGCTGAGCTGGAGGCCGCCGCACGCGGCCTCGCGCCCGCCCTGTCCGAGCCGTCGCAGTCGCTGCGCGGCGCCGCGCTCCGCGCGCTCTGCGCGTTCGACCAGCCCGCCTACGCCGCCGGCGGCGCGCACGCAGGCTCCGCTGCAGAGGCGCGTGGGCAGGCGCCCGCGTTTGCGGGCGTGCGCTGCGAGGCGCTCGACGCGCTGCAGGACATGCATTGCCAGCGCGCGACGCTGGAGCGCGGCCGCAAGTGGGCCGTCGCGCTGGGGCGGGTGCAGAACCACATTGAGTACGGTCGCATGCCGGCGCCCATCCTAGGGGCCGTGCTAGCTGGGCTGGTCGGCGTGTCCCACATCCGCTTTCAGCCGCTGTGGCAGCCGGCCGCCGACGCGCTGGGTGCGGCCCTCGGGCCGCACCAGGCGGCGGCCTGGCCGCTGGCGCTGGGGCAGCTGCGGCGGACGCAGGCAGCGTTCCTAGCCGGCGGGCGGCCGCAGCGCCGTGCGGCCGCCGCAGCCGCCGCCGAGGAGGCGGCAGATGCTGCCGGCGGCGCAGCAGGCGGCGGTTGGTTGCTTGCGGAGCGGTTTGAGCAGCAGCTGGCGCAGGGTTCTTCTGAGCGCGCGGGCGGCAGCACGAGCGACGGCGAGCGGCTGGGGTGGCTGCTGAAAGCCATGGCCAAGGCGCCGTCCGAGGTTCTGGAGCGCGGCGGCAAGGAGTGGGTGCCTCTGTTCCTTGCTTATGCGGCGGTTGGGCGGAAGCTGAGCGGGGACCACCCAGATGACGAGGATGGCGAGCAGCAGGAGGAGCAGGAGCAGAAAGAGCAGCAGCAGGGGGAGCAGCAGCAAGAGCAGCAGGCGGTGCAGCAGCAGCCGTCGCCGGCGGCGGGTTCCAAGCGCAAGCGCGGCGCTGACGCCGGCGCCGATGCAGGCGGCAGCGGGGCCGGCGGCGGCAGCGCGGTGTATGTCGGCGTGGGCGGCAAGGCGTGGCGGCAGCAGATGCTGGAGTGGCTGGGGCTGCTGGCGGCCGTCAAGGGGGCTCGCAGCCTATTCAGGTGGGAGCCTCGCGTGGCACAGCCGCCCCTACCCCCCCCCCGCCCC
>NW_014012566.1:17819-19389 GCF_000611645.1 Monoraphidium neglectum
CCCCCGCCCCGCTTCAAAAAACGACAGCCGCCACAGCGGCTGCTTGACGGTCGTCTCTTTCAACGGCAGTAGACGCAACGCCGTGAAGCACGCTGACCCATCAGCTTGTCCAGTGCCTGCCATGTAGGCCTGACCTCACTGGGGGCGGGTGACGTCAGTCATCGCCGCACCCATTTACAGTTTCCCTCTCACCCCAGTTGCCCTGCCCGCCACCTCACCCCTCCAAAACCACCCGGCACCCTGCCCCCCAGGGCGCCCGAGGTCCAGCAGGCAGCTGCCCAGCAGCTGCTCTCCCCCGAGCCGCCGCTCCAGGTCGCCGCCCTCAAGTGCCTGCGCCCCTTCCGGCTGCCGTACCTGCCCGGCCCGCTGCTGCAGCGGCTGCTGCGGCTGGCGGACAACGCCACGCTGAGGGAGGAGCTGGTGGCGCTGCCCATGGCGCAGGGTGCTGAGGGCGGCATCGCGGACGAGCACAGAGCAGGTACGTGGCGGGGCGCGCGTTTCGTCGCGTATTCCTTCAGCACCGGGGGCATGGCTGCGAGGTCAGGTTAGAACTGACAGGCATCGAGGGTGGAATTGAGCTTGTGAGGAGATGAGGGGGCGGCGCCGCGGGCGTTTGCCCGGTTCGGTCAGGCGGGCAGGGATGGGTACCGGAAAGGCACTGATCGGCCGCTCCTGCCCAGGCTCTACTGGCGCACGTCTAATCTCCCCGTCAGGCTGTTGGTTGTGCCGTTGCTCGGGTCCCGCCCTTGCCTTCCCGTCCCGCCTTGACTGGATGCGCCGCCCCGACGGCGTGCCGCCTTGGTGCCCGTAGTAGTCTGACCCGCTTCACGCTTGAACTCGCCCCACCCACCCACCCCGGGCCCGCAGGCTTTGTGCCGCTGCTGATCATGGTTCTGTTCCCGAAGACGCGCAAGCGCTCCGGCCGCCTCGGCGGCCGCGGCGCGCCCGGCAGCGCGCGCGCCGCCGTGCTCAACGCGCTCGCGGCGCTGCAGCCGCTGGAGCTGCGGCCGCTGCTGGAGCTCCTTCTAGAGCCCCTCGGCGGCTGCTTCTCAGACCCCGATTTGGACTCAAACGCCGCCGCCGATGGCGCGACGCCGCGCAGCAAGCGGCCGCGGTTTGAGGGGGCCGCGCAGGTGCCCGGCAGCTTCGCGGCCGCCGACGCGGACGGCCTCGACCGCTGCCGCCTCGCGCCGCCGCCGTGGTGGTCGGCGCGCATGGGGGCCGAGGGGCTGTCGTGGTGGCTGTCGGCCGTGGACGCGGGCGCGCTCTCGCGGCAGCCGCTGCGGCGGAAACAGGGGTACCTGAATGCGTTGGAGGACCTTCTGGGCCACCTGGGCTTCCGCCTGCAGCCGCTGCTGCCGCCGCTGCTGGCGCTGACTGTGCGCATCCTCCAGGCGGCGGTTTCGCCCGTCCGCGACGCCGCGGCAGCCACGGCCGCCGCACACGGCAGCGGCGGGGCGGGGGAGGAGGAGGCAGAGGCAGAGGAGGAGGAGGGGCGGTGGGCGCAGGGGCAGGATGCGGAGAGCATCGCGCACGCGCGGGAGCTTCGCGGCCAGTCGCTGCGCCTGCT
>NW_014012565.1:0-15708 GCF_000611645.1 Monoraphidium neglectum
TATCTGTCGCCCCGCCCTCACGCCCACACACCCCAGACTTCACCAAGCGCCAGGCGCACGCGTTTGCTGAGCTGGAGCTCGCTGAGCTGTCAATATCCGAGGCGCTGGACGCCCTGTCAGAGGTGCCCGAGTACGAGGCCGGCCTGGCGCCCGCGAGCGAGGGGCTCGACCCGACAATGCCCCTGAAAGAGCATGCGTTCCAGGTGCGGCGGCGGGGCGCTACGAGCGCGGGTGCAGGGGCACATGCACGCGCACGCGGCGCGTCGGCGCGTGTGGGACGCCACGCCGCGGTCGCCATCGTCGGCTGCAGTTGCATCTGCTGCTGGGGCGCGCACGGCGCCGCACCAAGCATCACTGGGGCTCAAACAGCGGTTGATTGCCCTGGGCATAGCGAAAGTGGGCACAACTAGAGGTGAAGGGGTGCGCATCTCGCACACGCGCGCGCGCACACACACACACACACACACACACACACACACACACACACACACAACACGCACGCACACCACGCACGCGCACACTGCTTCTCCCGCCATCTCACCTGCCGACACCCCCCTCTTATTCAACCCCCCAGGTGGCGGAGCTCTGCCGCCTCGCCTTCCCCGATAAGGAGTGGCTCCCCCTGGTCGGCCTCATCCACGGCCTCGGGAAGCTGCTCGCCCACCCCTCCTGGGGCGCCCAGCCCCAGTGGGCCGTCGCCGGCGAGACCTACCCGCTCGGCTGCCGGTTCGCGCCGCAGATCGGGCACTCTGAGCTGTTCTCGGCCAACCCCGACCGGCGGCGGCGCGGGTTCTCGACGGCGGAGGGCGTGTACTCTCCTGGGTGCGGCCTCAAAGAGGTCTACATGAGCTGGGGGGCGCCAGGTGGGTCGGGTCCGCGCGCGGGCCTTGGCGGGGCGCGGCGCGTAGCGCTGGGCGCGGCCGGGCCGGGCGGGGCGCACCGGCGGCGGCCTACGCCGAGCCGCGTGGGTTCGAGGCCGCTGCGGGCGCAAGCAGGGAGCGTACGGAAGCGCCATGTCGAGCCGGAAAGGGATGCCGTCGCAGGCACGCGCGCCTCCCCAGCAACAACGCTTGACATGCGCCCACACACCCATCAACCCAGCCCCAGCGGACCCCAGCTGACCCCAGCTGCCCCCCGCGGCCCGCCCTGCTGCTCTCTCCCTACCCCTTCCCCTTCAGAGTACCTGTATCTTGTGATGATACTCAACCAGGTGGCGCTGCCAGAGGAGGCGCTCTTCATACTCAGGTGCGCGCCCGCGCCACCCAGTAGGGGAGCGCCCCTCGTCCGCATCTTGACACCCACAGCCGCGACGACGCGAAGAGCGGCTCCGCCGGCGGACGCCCCTGGGTCTCCTCATGCCTGTTCCGCCCCTCCAGTCAACGACCTGACCGGCTCCAACGCCTTGAATTGCCCTTCTGCTCATCCTTTTCTCAAACCCGCAAACTGTTCCTGAAATGGTCGATGTGTATAATCAGGTACCAAAAGTTTTACAGCCTCACCCGCCCTGGCGGCGCGTACCGCAACCTACTGTCCCCCGACGACGAGGCGTGCCTGCCGCTGCTGTCCGCCTTCCAGCGGCTGTCGGTGTACCGCCGCGTGCAGCTGCCGCCGCAGGCGCTGACCGGGCGCGCCCTGACGGATCACTACGAGGCGCTCGTCGCGAAGTACATAGGGAGCGACAGGCTGTACTGGTGACGCCGCGGCCGCGCCGGGTGACGCGGGGATTCCGTCCCACGGGTGACAGCTCGCAGCGCACGCTGATGGCGCCGCGGGGCGGCCCTGTGAGGGCGCGTGAGAGTGAACGTGAACAGCGGACGGCCCAGGCAGCTTGTTGCGAGGCCTTGCGTGCCGAAGGGGCGGCAGCGGAGCCCACGGCGCCCTCGCCCTGTCCTGCCGCCGGCGCCGCGCCTGCCGCGCGCCGCCCTGTGGCGGCGCGCGCGAGCCCTCCCCTTGCCTGAGGAGCAGTGCGGCGGCGCCAGTGCCTTGTTGTTCGAGTTTTGAAGGTGAGCGGGTTTGGTGGTTGAGGCGCGAGCGGCTGCGCCGCCGCCCCTGGCGTGTTGACGGCCTGATAGTGGTGCGAGGAGCGACGAGTTGGTTTTGGAGGCAGGCTCCCACGCAAGAGCCGCGCCGCGGCCGAGAGAAGACAACGCCGAGAGTTTTGATAGCCGCCGCACCAGACGCGTTCGGCGAGGGGTCGCAGCCCGCCTGTGCTGCCCTCCGGTGACCCGGTTGGGTTTGGGCGCGCGACAGCGCCCCGCCGCCCGCGCGCCCTCCCGCCGCGGCGCCGGCCGTGTGCCGCGCTTCGGGCCCTTCCAGAGCTTTGGGGCGTCCCTTGGGCGCCTGAGATACCCTGCTTTTGCCTGCTGCAACGGGACGTGGCCCCTTGCGCTGCTTTTTTTTGCCTTGCTGCTGCTGCCGCTGCTTCTGCTGCCGCTGCTGCTGCGTCTGCTGTCACTGCGGCTGCTGTCCCTGCTGCTGCTGCTGCTACTGCTGCTGCTGCTGCTGCTGCTGCTGTCCCTGCTGCTGCTGCTGCTGCTGCTGCTGCTGCTGCTGCTGCTGCTGCTGCTGTGTCGTCTTTTGGGTTGGTTTGGGAGCCGCCCTGCGCACCCTTGGGCTGGTCGGTGTGCTGCAGCCGCCGCGCATGCAGTTCGCATGCCAGCGGCTATCCAAGTCCATTTAGCCCAGCCCGCAGCCTTTGTCCGATTTGCGGCTGCGCGCGGCTTCAAAGGGCGAGAGGAAGCGCGCGCTCGCCTGCTTGGGTGGCCGCGCGGCCTCTGGCCCAAAATTTTGATGAGCGGCGCGGCAACGGCGGCGCCCATTTTGTCACACCACCATGCACTTTTGTTCCTTTTCCTGCTTTGCATCGCGGCGCGTATACCCCCCTATACCCCCCCCCCCCTCCGCCGCGAGCGAGCCGCGCTCTGCTATGCGCGCCCCTGCGCGCACTCATTCGTGCGCGCCGAGGCGCGGCGCAAGCCAGAGACGCGATGCCCCCTTCCCCCACGCATGCCGCAAACCGCACGCCACCTGCACTGACCGAGCGACAGAGCGAAAACTGATCCCCAACGCGGCTACAGGCGCGCACAAGTTATGCCCGCGCACGCGTGCTCAGTGCGCCCCTGCCTCGCCGTCCCCCGCGCCCCGCCGCCGTCGAGGCGGCCCCGCGGGGGCTGCGCTTCAGCTGGGGTCGCTACGAGTGCGCGCCGCGGCTGCCCCGCCTGTTCCCTCTGAGACACACGAATTGATGTAATGCCGCCGCGACGCCATCACCCGCTGTTGCAGGCAGAATGCTGGGCAGCAACAGCACAGGACAGGGTGTTTGCAGCCACCCAGCACCAGCCCGCCGACTCAGCCGCCCTTCCCTGAGCACCGACCCGGGAGAACGGGCAACAGGGTCGCGAGTTTACACGTAATCACCCTCCCTCTGGCCGCTGCTGCTCCCGCTGCTGCCGCAGCGCCGCCTCGAGCTGCGCCTGCACCTCCCTCTGCCGCGCCTGCGCCAGCGCGACGCACGTCAGCAGCGTCTGGGGCGCGACCAGCGCTGAGCCGCCAGGCTTGAACACGCCTGTGCGCGCACGTCGGGGCGCAGGGGGGAATGCAAACCCGGAAAAGATTGGCCGAGCACAGAGAACTGGCCTGTACATCAGATGAGAGAAGCTCTAGAGGCGGGATGCGTCAGCAATGCGCATGTGCCCGCACACGTCGGCCTGTGACGAGGGCCCCCTTGGGCCCAATCGACCGACCTCGCGCCCGCCCTGCAATGCGACACACAGAGCCGCCGGCTGCAGTCCACCCCGCTGTTGCGCCCGCGCCCCCCGTGCTCACCTAGCAGCCCGCCCTCCCCGTCCACCACCACGCTGACGCGCGCCCCCATCAGCGCCTCCTCCTCGTGGTCCGGGTCCACCACCACGGCCCCCTTGTATACGCCGCACGTCAAGCACACCGGCGCCGCCGCCAGCCGCAGCGCCGTGCTGTCGCCGCCGCCGCCGCCGCCGCCGCCGCCAGCGCCGCCGTCGGCGGAAGCTTCCGGGTCGGGGCCGCGCTCGACGTTGCCCTCGTCTGTTAGGTGCACGGAGGGCAGGCGGCAGTCGCGCAGCGCCGCGGCCGCGGCGAGCAGCGCGGCATCAAGCAGGCCGCCGGCGGCGTCCAGCACGTATAGGTCCAAATACAGCACCCACACCGCCGCGCCGGGCGAGATGCAGAGCTGTCTCGCGTCCAGGACGCCCGACGGCCCGGTCAGCAGCTGCGAGACGCGCGCCGCGAGCTCGTGCGCCTCGGGCGCGGCGCGGCCGGGGCGCCACGCGCCGCTGGCGAGGGCGGAGAGCTCTGCGGACACGACGACCTGGCCAACCCCTGGGGCGTCGTCGGGCGGCACGGCGACTTCGAGGCGGCAGCCGGCGAGGACAGCGGTGGGGCCGACCTTCACGAGAGCCGAGCCGTCGGCTGCGCCGACAGCGCCGAGGCCGATTGTGACGGGGCGCGGCGTCGAGAGGCCGCGGCCGTCGGGGCGGACGCCCTCGGCAGCAAAGCGCGCGAAGAACTGCTCAGGGTAGAGGCGCTTGAACGCGTCAGCCTGCAGCTGCTGGTGCTGCTCGTGGTCATTGTGGTGCGGATGCTGATGCTGCGCTGCAGGCGCGGCCGCTGCGGCTGCGGGCGGCAGCGTTGCTGCCATGTATGCTGCGGCCCGCTGATTGCTGCTCGATGGCGCGTGTGCGTACGTCCAATTAGAATGTCTTTCTTTCCCCAGAGGAAGCCCTCTCTGCGGTGTTGTAAGCGTTCACAGCGATCTGACTGTACCAGCGATAGATCTGACTGCCGGGAAATTCGCTGTTCTGTGGTGTATCGCCACAAAGGTAACTCGACGTAGAAGTTGCATCTCGTTGCTTGCATGGACGTGCAAATATCACCGTATATAAATCAGCAGCGCGCAGCTTCGCGACCACCTGAGTACGTACAAGCCCCTCGCCGTCCTGCAGCTGCGACGAATTCCTTGACACACGCATCAGTGGATTTCAAAAAGTTGCCGTCAACAGTTCTGGGCTTGGCCACGGCCTGAGACACAGGCTTGCAGGCACATCAAGTGAGCGGTCGACTACGGGACCAGCCGTGGCAGCCCTCCCTGAGCGCCCCGCGCGGGCGGCATGGCAGCAGAGATTCATTTGCATTCCTCGGAAGCAGTCATGGGCCGTGCCTCGAGCATCAAGGACCCAAACACCCATGACAGCAGCAACCGGGTGAAGGCGCTCTACGAGCTCGTCCGCGCCAAAATGATTGGAAAGGGAGGTGTGATCGATGCTGCGGACGTGCACGAGGTCTGCAGTGCGATCGGTGAGTGGAGTGTGGCCCTACCTAGGCGGGAGGTCGCTAGTGCAAGGAGCGATGCCGTTTGGGTGACTGGCGCTGGCGTGTGTTCCGGAGCCGACCTCCAACGCTGTTCATGACGCTGCAGACGGCATACCCCTGGAGCACCTGGGCGTCTCCGAAGCGCACGGCCGGGGCAACACCCCAGCCACGCGCGCGCAGCGGGCGCACGTTGCGCACCTGCCACCCAGGTGAGCGGCAGCTTACGTGCCGCGGGTTGCTCGCTTGAGTGCTTTTCCTTCGTCATGCCTTGTGTGTGGAGCCCTCCATCTCCAGCTTGCCACGCCAGCCCATCTCCCGCGGCGGCGCCAGCTGCACGCAGCCCCCCTTCACTGAGAGCCGTCCGCCCACGCCCCCCCCCTGTCGGCCCCTGCAGCCCCTTTGCCGGCTCGGCAATCACTTACCTTCACATACACGAGGATGATGTTATGACAATAGGGATATTCCAGCTGCCGCAGGGCGCGCGCATCCCGCTGCACAACCACCCCGGGATGACGGTCTTCTCGCGCCTGCTGTTCGGCTCGCTCCACATCCGGGCCTACGACTGGCTCGACCCGCCGGGCGGCGGCGGCGGAGAGGACGATGAGGAGGAGGCGCAGCAGCTGGGACGGCAGCCGCACCATCTGTGCGGGGGCGAGGCGGACGACGAGGCGCAGCGGCGGCAGCAGGCCGAACGTCGGCAATCGGCGGCGCCGCAGCTGACCGGGCAGCAACAGCAGCAATTTCAACAGCAGCTGCGGCTCAAGCGGAGGCATGACAACCAAAAGCAGCAGCAACCACAGCAGCAGCAGCAGCAGCAGCAGCAGCAGCAGCAGCAGCAGCAGCAGCAGCAGCAGCAGCAGCGGCAACAGGAGGGTGCCGGGGCAGGGGACAGCAGCAGTACAGGCAGCGCGGCCAGCAGCTGCAGCAGATCTCTCTGCGGCGTGCGCGCGGCACGGCTGGCGGCAGACCGCGTGCTCACCGCGCCCACGCCCACGTCTGTGCTCTTCCCCGCCGACGGTGAGCGCCGAAAGCCTAGCGCGGCCCATTCGGCGCTTGGTCATGCGTTGCGACGCCCCAACTCCTCACATCGCACGCCCGCCCCCCGTCAGCACAAGAGTTCGCAACCGCGAGCCCCCTCCAGCTCACCCACCCCTCCCTTGCCCCACACACACCCCACATCGACAAGGCGGCAACATCCACTCGTTCACGGCGCTCAGCCCCTGCGCCGTGCTGGACGTGCTCACCCCGCCCTATGCGCCCGCCTGCGGGCGCGACTGCACATACTATCGGGAGGTGCTCCCGCCGCAGCTGCTGGGCGACGACGCCCGCCCCTTGGCGGTGGCCGCCGACCAGGTCACCACGTGGGTGCGCTGGCAGCAGCAGCAGCACCAGCAGCAGGGGCAGGCGGCCCCCTGCGACGCGTCGGCGGCGGCCGCGCACCCGTGGCAGGCGTACGGCGCCGCGCAGGGGGGCGAGCGGGCCGGGCTGGTGGTTGGTTTGGAGGCGGTGCCCATGCCCTCGGATTTCGTCGTGGAGAGGGGCGTCTACGCAGGCAGGGGCGCCCGCGCCTGACGGTCGCCCCAGCAGACTGTCTTGCACCATTGAGCCCGCGCTGCAGTCCAGCCCACCCGGGCTGCTTGGGCCATGAGGCGGGCGCGCATCCCTTGGGGTCTGCCAATGCAGCTTGCGCCAGCAGCGGACTGTGGACGGCAGCCGCCGCTGCCGCCACAGTCGCGCCCGCTGGATGGCTGGCCGGCTGGCGCCCAGCTACAATGTCCTCGCGAGCCTCCACTCGCTGCCACGGTCGCCGTCGGCGGCACCAGATTCTATGAACTGCCCTCCTGTGAACTGAATAACCTCTATTGAGCCGCCCACCGCGCCTCGGCGTGACGTGACTTTCGGCAAAGTCGCGCCGGGCGACCACCATCCCTTTGCCGCGCCCTCCGAGGGGTGCGCTGTCACAAGCCCCGAGAGCAGCCTTCCCCATCACCAGCGCCCGAGGCTTAGAACGCCAACGCAGCGCGGCGCGCTGGTCGAGTGCGCCCCTTGCCGCCGGCGCTTGCGCCCCTGGATGGCCGGCCTGGCCTGGCTGACCCGCGGGCCCTGCCTCTCGCCCCCATTTTCCCATCCCACCCCTAACGCCGCCCCCTGGGCCTTGCCAGGGCCCCAGCCGCGGGCTGCGTTCTTGCGGAGGCCGCACCGCCTGGTGACTGGGCGCGAAACTGCCAACGTTCTTAAGTTGCCTCAGCCGGTGCGCTGGCGGTCGTTTCGGCCGCGGCCCCGCCTGCGGGCTCGGCTGTGGGGGAAGCAACCCTCTTCCCATACACCCCCTCCTCCTCCTCCGCACCTGGCCCGCACCCGCCCGCCGGCGCCGGGCTGCATGGTGCGCTGCCGCCGGCTGGGGTTCTTTCGGTTGATTTGTGGGCTGTTTGTGCGTTTCCCTCCAGGGGGCGTATCAGGCGCGTGAGCCCTCTGCCTCTTCTTCTGTGTGTGTCTCTTCGGAGCTGTTGGCCCTCCCCTCCATATGAGAGATCTCGAAGGTGCCTCGCTCGCACGCGGCTTCCCGCCCTGTTGCGCCCGGCAGTGTGCAGCCGCCGCTTGCGCCCCATCGTGACGCCTCCGGCGTGCGGCGCCGCCGCCCACGTCTGCTCCACCCTCATTTTATCGCGTTTGGTCGCGGCTGAGGCCTGGCCCACCCATGGACGATGCTCTGCAGCCAATGGACGACCACTTTTTGGAAGCTGCCAGGCTCAACTGCTCAAGAGTATCTCTTCTTTGTACAACCTCGTGTCGGTCGTTTCTCCCGCTCTGTTGTGAGGCTGCGTGTTGCTGTTCTGCTGTGTGCAAAGGCTGATGGAGAACCTGCTTTTGAGCAGCTAAATCGGCTCATAAAACTGTGCTGTGATCATTTTCCAGTTGAGTGGAATCTTGACCCTGATCTATTATTTGAGGTCGCGGTGCCTGCACTTGCGCAACGATTGACCAAATTAACACACGTGTGTGACCACACCCGGGCACATCAATGTAACCTGTAGTCATCACCTAGCGGCACGCAAAGGCAGCGGCATGCGAAGGCAGAGGGGCGAGACGCAGCGGCCGCCGCGGGGCCGAGCTGCTGCGAGGCGCTGGGACCTGCACGCGCTGACCCTATGCCGCAGCCGCCGACGGGGCGCTGTCAGAGGCGCCCGCGCCCGCGCCGTCCTGCTGGTTCGGGCCGCGCAAGGACACGATGCCTAGCGACTGCGCGATGACCTGGCGCAGAGCAAGAGGACGGGATGAGGGGCGGGCAGGGCCAGGGGCAGGGGCAGTTGGCGAGGGCTGGGAGGCAACGGGCGCGGCGCCGGCCGCGCTGATCGCCTCGTTCTGCTGTTCTCACGCGGGCAAGCGGCCTTTGAGGCGGCACGTCGCAGGCAGCAGAGCTGGGGCCAAAGGCTGCGCTGCAGTGCGGCGAGCTGTGGGCGTGTGCGGCAAACAACCCTCTGCACGGGGTCACCTTGATCTTTGAGCGGCGGCTGTTTGTGGCCTTGTCCACCCAGGTGTCCTGGGGCACGGGTGGGGTTTGGGCGGGTGCGGGGCGCGGGGCAGGGTGAGAAGCAGGCGGCTCCTGCGGCTCTACTCAAGCTCGATCATGGCGCCGGACGCGCCGCCCTCAGAACAAGCCGCGGCCGCCCCTGCACTTGCGCATGCCCACGCCGCGGCCTTCACGCGCCGCGCGGCCGCTCGGCCATCGCTCGGCCGGTGATTGCGCGCTCGGGCTCGCGCAATCAAACACGTGCGACTGTCTAGAGGCACGAGGCAGCTGCTTGGCAGCTGCCCCCATTGCCGCACCTCCTTCAGAAACCCGTTGATTGTGACCCTGCTGCCGCGCCCCACGCGTGCCGTGGCCTCCTCAGCCAGCGGCGAGTACATCTCGACGCGGAACCTGCGGGGGGCGCGGGCGCAGGCCGCGGCGCCCCACAGTTGCGAGTTTCTCTGGGGGCGGGACAGGGCGCGGCCCGTGGGGACGGCGGGATACAGCGGGGCATGGCGGCTGCGGCGCCTGCATCTGCTGGGCAGGCAGTGTTTCTGGCTTTTCGGGGACCCACCAGCTTGTCTTGTCCTTCGAGTGGGTGACCGCCATTGCAACTGAGGCGACGTTCGTGCCGCTGGGCAGCTGGCTCAGCTTCAGGTCACTGCCAAAATTGCCTGTCAGGACGACTGTGATGGCGCCCCGTGGCGGCAGCGGAGAGGGCGGGGTGCGAGGGGGGTGGTAGGCGGCGCCGGAGCGGGGGCGGGGCCGGCAGCCGGGGCCAGGGACGGGGGCAGGCCGCGCCATTAGGGGCTGTGGCGCGCAATAGCAAGCGGCGCGCGCGGGCGGCGCGCGCGGCGGCCGCAGGGGCGGCGCTCACCCGTGTTGCGGCGGTCGGAGTCTCCCCTGAAGAGCAAGTCAGGCAGGGGCGGGTTGCATGTGCATGTTGATTTGAGGGTGGGGGGAGAGCCGTGCGCCGCTGAGCAATCGAAACAGCCGCACCAGATCGGCCCCCAGCCGCTGGCTGTCTTTCGGACCCTCAAGGTACACTCCTTAGGGGCGGAAATCACTAGAGGTGAGCGGGGGTGCAGTGCGGCGGCGATCGTGTTGCGGCGGCGGCTCACTCTGCGTCGAAAATGAGTCCCTTGGTGCTCCCCTGCTGCTCGCCGCTCGGGGCACTCGCGCCCTCAGCATAGGCCCGCACCGGCGCACCGCCCGCTGCGGCGAGCCCGCGTGGCGCGACTCTGCAATGCATCGCGGGGCATGTGCGTGTGCAAAATGAGGTTGGCGGCCCCGGCTTCATGGCGCGCACGAGTGACTGCTGTGCGTCGCCGCCGCCGCCGCTGCTGCTGTCGCCAAACCAACGTACAGCCGCAAGGCGGCACGGCGAGCGTAGCAGTACCAAATGCGTCCTTTGCCGGAGCGTACCCGGCGAGTCTCCGCAGGAGAGCGCTCCCAATCAACATGATGGCGAGCGCAGGCACAGCAGACTGTCTGCGCTGAGGTGTGTGTTGTATGCAGTACAGAACAGTTTCAAAGTACTGCTGGATCGTATCTGTACCACCAATAGACTGGAAGCCCCAGGCTAAGATTATCTCATCTGATCTTGCGGGTGGGACCTCCAGCCGCCACAAGTGTGGCAGATCAACCTTGTCAGCAACTATTATGCCGACATAATATAATTCAGGGTCAGCGTCGAGGTCCAGCGCCCGGCGCTCCGCCGCGCACCTCTCCGCCGCTGACGAGCCCCTGCCGACCGTCATGGGCACGGAGTCCCGGAGCCACGCTGACCCAGGACGCCTGACAGGCGCAGCACGAGTGCTGCTCTACGAGCGCTTGCGCCCTGCCATGCATCCCCAAAGGGCGCTGAAGCTGTGGATGGTGCTCCGCATGTACGGCACCGAGAAGCTGCGCGCCCTGATACGCCGCCACTGCACCATGGCGGCCTGGGTGGCAGACCAGGTGATGGTGTTGGAGGGGGGCCAGGAGGCAGGATTGGGCTCATTTGTCAACCAAGGGTGGTGGTCAAGCTCAACAATGGGTACGGGGGGGCCGGTCGCTCTCGCAATGGCTGCTGGCCCGGGCGTACGCATGCGGCTGGTTATGCCATGCGAGAGAACAGCACTCTTGTTGGACTTAACCCCCTAAGCTGTCTTATGCACCCCACAACCGCACGACCTGTTTTTGGCCGCCCCAGGCGCGCGCTGACGCCCGGTTTGAGATTGCTGCGCCGCCGCGGGTGGGCCTGGTGTGCTTTCGGTTGCAGGATGCCAACAACGCCACCAACGCTGAGCTGGCAGCGGCCATCAATGCCACTGGTGGTGCTGCTTGCACACACGCAGGGTTGCGTTGGTTGCGATGCGTCCTGAGCTGGCCCTGCAAGGGATGTGTTCGCAGCTGAAAAGACTGAGTGGACTTACCAGCAACAACGGTTACTGCAACAGCTGCCCTTCAACACCCATGAACACAGACAAACGCATACGCCAACGTGCACACCAGAATTGTGTATGCGTGCGCGCGCGCCCGCTTTCATGCGCAAAAGCGCCACGTGCATGTGTGCGCACACCCCCCGGCCTCCCCCACACACACACACATACACCAAACTGCACAACTTGCAGCCCTTGCTTCAACACCTCACCCCCAGGCAAGATGTTCCTGGTGGCCACATAGCTCCACGGCCGCACCACCCTGAGGCTGGTAGTCCGCAGCCCTCAGACGCAGCCGCGCCACGTGTCCGCAGCGAGGGACTTCTCGTCCGAGCGGAAGCTGCTGTGCTGCTGCAAGATCAGCCGACCGCCAGGGCAGCAGCCGCGGCCAGGGTGCGGGCCGGGTAAACCCTGTTGAGAGGGGTGTAATCTTTTGCCTACTCCAGGCATGGTACCAAGCAAACCCTGTATGGTAGCTATGGACATACCACGCATTAAGTGCAACCCAAGGACTGCCGAATTTGAGTTGCAGCTACCCCTTGTTCGAGGGGGTAGCTCAAAGCAAGCAGTGGCACTTGACATATCGGCACCATGCAATAGCAGCAACAGCAGCCAAGATGGACTGAGCTCCCTGCTGAGGTTGTGGGCAGAGGCACGCGTGGCGAACGGGCACTAAGTGGGGTGTTGAGTTGTTTTACTGAGGCTTCAAGGCATCCACAAGCACCCTTTTTGGCCCGGCAGAGCTGCCGCTCCCCCACCTTGTCAGTCTCAAAGTTGTTTCCTGCTGGTGTTGCTGTGAATGCTGTTGCTGCTGCCCTTTCCAGCGGCATACACCTTGCTTAACTCGCACACGCAGCCGCAAAACCTTGTTTGCCAGTGGTTCACAACTTGACTGCAGGCCTTGACTCCGAGTGAGTCAACCTGCATATGCAGCATCTCAACCTTGTTGGCTGATTTGCAACGTTTTCACTGTTTGCGGATGTGACTGTCAACGCGCTGCAAACAGTAATGGTCGGTGCCTCTGATGCCTGTGCTTTGAAGCCCGGAAACAAAGTGGTCGCGAGCCGAACCTGATCACTCCCATGATGGCCGGTCTCCTGGTGTGAGGCTGCACAAGGCTGCAGAGCGCAAGGCTCGCGCGCGCTCCTGCTGCCTCTTGCGCACTTGCTCATCACAGCAGCAGCACGGACGACTCTGCAACCCCGCGGCGCATGTTGCAATTGATTTTCTGCCAAGCACGAATAGCAATTTGCCGTTTTTTCTTGGCATGATACGTGCTTTTGACACATGAATTACAAGGTGAACATGCTTCAGGACGCAGCGGAGCTGTACGTCTTACTTGTCTGCGATTGGGTTTTGAATTGCTGGCCGTCCAAGGCACATGATTGTTGTTTGGCAGCATGACATACGCAGGCGTCTTTGTCAATAATGAATGCTGCGATTGCTGCAGCACCAGTGAATAATCACAATCGTTAATTCATAGCTGTCAAGCTACCGCACGTACAGGTCGTGCATCCTTCAGTATTACTTTGCTGCGGGCCGGTGCATGTCGCCGTGCTGATTCCTCAATACTGAAGTCATGCCACAGTGAAAGAAGGCACATTGAAAGTTGGACCAGTAGTCAGGTCCATATGGTTCATCATGTACGTGGATTGCAATGCGTGGTTGTGCTGCACACACATGCAGCGCATGCGTGCGCAATGATCACAAGTTTTGAAAATTTTAACAAGTACTGCGGCATGCTGCGCACTGTGTGGAGCGCAAGAAAGAGACTGGACTCACACATGCCGGAGGGCATGCACGCCTGATGCATGCCTGCACATCACTGGTCATTACCCTCGCATCTGCGTTTGCAGCAGGGCGGTTATTACTGGATAGGTTGAGGGGGTTACCTCCACCGTTGCGGCCGCTGCCTGGACCGTGGTTCGAGCCATCAAGGGCCTCCCTAATTGTGTCCCGCACTTCAGGGATCTTGTGGATAATAACGTGACCCAGTAAATCAACAGCCGGAGGGACGCCCGCATCGGCGGCCTTCTCGCCCAGCTGACGTGGACGCGCGAGATTAGCTTCCAAAAGATGGCGCCTCTGTTCCAGCAGGCCACCGGCCTTCAGGGATGCAGCCATTGCACCAGGAGCCAGGAGCAAGGCCACTGCGGATATTGGGATGGGCGGGGCAGGTCTTTTAGTCGTTGCGTCGCACAGCAGGCAAGGACGGCAACATGAAGCCAGGGAGCGATCGCCGCCCACATCTTCAAAGGCATAAAACAGATGCACAGCTTGATTGGCTGCAGTATGAGGGCGTCTAGCCCAATCGGATCCAGGCCCGGGCAGGCTGACTGGATGGCCTGGCGGGGCCCACCTGCTAGGACCACCCAGCAACCGCGAGCCATCTCCTGAAGGCGGAAGTAAATGCTTGTGCACGTTTTGTTGGTTCGCGTTCCGTGCACGCAGCGCGGTGTTGTTTCAGCTACGGTGATTTGAAGAATAAAAAAAAGGTCTGGTTGCAGCGCGATGTGATCGTCGGAGCTGTCAGGCTTTTTTTACATTGCCCCGCTCTGCTTCGTGAGCTTTAAAGGCTGGCCCCTGCGCGCTCGCCGCGCTGCCGCACGGCAAGCTGCTGGCCGCAGCTGCCACGCAGCACCTCGGCGGGCCTGTCACCCCCGTCACCAGCTGAGGTTGCAGGCCGTAGCGCTGGCCCCACTTCCCCGCCCTCTGCTTTGCCGCCAAGGGTTGGAAAGGATTCGGCAGAACAATGTTTTGACGATTAACCGCAGCCCCCATGCCGCGCACTTCGTTCGACTGGGCGCCCGCCCGCTGGCAAGGTACATGAATGCAGGCTACTGCACTGCGTTTGATTTATTCCCCTCACATGCAGTCACCTGTCATCCAAAGCTTCCGTCCGCACTCTGAAAGGCAGCGGTGGTCATGCCACGCCTGATTCATCATTTCGACCCCCTCTCCCATCTGTGCAAAGCAAGAGGGAAGGCTCTGAGGCGTCTTGCCATGCATGATGGCAGCATGTTGCAGGATCATAGGGCACTTGAGCTTCAAATGTAGGGTTTCTCCAGCATTCAATGTGTACTGTAGCATACCTGGCAAGTGCAGAGGTATTTGGATATGGGCATGATGTCCTTTGGGCATACGAGCCGCACAGCAAGGTCAAAAGCAGACACTGACATGCTGCAGACGTTTGAGCTGGATGACATTGGGGGTTTTGTCTGCATGAGGCCTCAGCGGCCTGATGGATTGTAGACGCCAGAAACTCTCACACAATCCTGACAGGGTCGCTATGTGTGGCTGGCGGCTTTTCACTGCACGACACTTCCTGTGTTGCTGAGCTGCCCGTGATTGAGGATTCTCTGACTGGTCAACGTGCCATGGATTTTTGCAGCCTTTTGCGTCGTTCGTAATGGCTTGTGTGCCCAAGTGCAACAGCAATATATTCGCGCAGCCACGTCCCGTGCCTGCGATCGAAATGCGGCCGCGACGCAGGCGGAGTTCAGCGACGCGCAGCGCCTGTGCATAATACAGGGCGGGGCGCAGGGCATGCGGAACGACGGCCGCGGCTGCCGCGGCCCACGGCCGCTGGGGCAGCAGCTTTGGATCATCGCCGTCGCCGACGGCTCATCGCGGCTGCACGTGGGCACGACAGAAGTCGCAGCGGGTTTAAAGGTGCGCGCGGCCCAGGTTGTCATAGCAGGCGTGTGGAAGGGGTGCTGGCAACAAAGGGTGGCATAGACAGCCTCCGACATTGAGCGACGTCGCCCCGGCGGGCTGCTGTCCAGCGAGCTCTGGCGCAATGCAGCCCGTTGCTGTCCCGCTGAGGCCAACACTGGTGAACAACTTGCTGACGCGCAACTGGACCGGCTGCCAGATCTGTGTTGTAATCATTCAGTCAACGAGCCCAACCCTTGTTGATTACTGCATGTCGCACGCGCCATTACTTGCGCGACAATTGAACAAAGAAGGCAAGCGTGACCACAACCGAGCGCACCACTGTAATCACAAGTCACCACCTATCAACACGGCAAGGCAGAGGGGCGCGCCGAAGCTGCGGCCGCGGCGGCCTGCTGCCGCGAGCTGCGCTCTCTCACCCCTGCGTAGGCGGCAGGTTCGAGAGCACCCACTCGGGGGTTGCGCGGCTGTCGATCCACAGGGCAATGTCCCCATCCTTGCTCTTGTAGTCGGGGGCCTTGGGGTTGCGCTTGTTCTGCGAGCAGAAGGGGCCGGCGGGGCGAACAAGCGGCCGGGCCGCGCGCGGCGTGTGAGACGCGGGCGCCGGGGAGGCCAGCGCAGCGCCCGCCGCGCGCGGGGCATGGCCCTGGGCCCCTGCCCTCCCGCAGTAACCCGACAGACCAGACCGTCCCGGGTGCACCCGCGGCCCCTCCCGGTCCCTGAACGCACAGCCCGCCCGCCCGCGCCCCCTCCATG
>NW_014012565.1:15896-16595 GCF_000611645.1 Monoraphidium neglectum
ACCTCCCATGCCCGAGCCCCTTGGCCACCAACCCCCCCCCCCACACACAAATACACACACAAATACACACACACATACACACACACACTCTCGCGCACTCACCGTGCGGTTATCCCACCACTTGTTTGGCTCGTTCAAGACCGACAGCCAATGGGCCTCCACTTCGCTAGCCGGCGCCTGCGGGGGCGTCGGCCCCGGCGCCGCCTGCTGCGCCCACTGCTGCTGCTGCTGCTGCTGCTGCTGCTCCTGCTGCGCCCACTGCTGCTGCTGGCCCTGCTGCCCGTAGAAGGGGGCCTGCTGCTGCTGCGGCGGCGGCGGTGCCGCCGACGGGGCGCCGTCAAAGGCGCTGTCCTGCTGCTGGGACGCGCCGCGTGGGGCCAAGACGCCCAGTGATTGCGCGATGATCTGATGCGCAGATGCGGGGTGGGGGAAGGTCAGGGCGAGGGGCAGTGTGCGAAGGCTGGGTGGCAACCGGCACGGCGCCCGCCCTCACTACGTTCGACTGCCTATCTTGCATGCGAGGGACCCTGGGGCGGGGCGTCACAGGCAGCAGAGCTGAGGCCAAAGGCGGGGCTGCAGTGCAGCGGGCGGTGGGCGCATGCGGCCTGGGGCATCGCGCAAGCCCCTGCAGACCTTGACTTTTGAACGACGGCTGTTTGTGGCCTTGTCCACCCAAGTGTCCTGGGGCGGGGATGGGGG
>NW_014012565.1:17099-17842 GCF_000611645.1 Monoraphidium neglectum
GACCGGGGGTGTGGAGGGATTGGGGGGGGCACCGCGCCGCAGCACAAGCCGGCTGTGCCACCACGGGCGCCGCCCACAAAGCGGGCCGTGACGGCAAAGATGACAGGGGCAGGCAGCCCTGCTACTGGGCGGCTCAGCTCAAATCTGATGGTTGCGCTTGGCATTCAGCTCTTGAAACATGCGATCGGCCCCGCGTGTGCGCATGCCCCAGCCGCGGCCTCATGCGCCGCTTGCCCGGTGGTGGCGCGCCCCAACTTGTGCGTTCAAGCACGTGCGGCCGTTCAAAAACAGGTGGCGGCAGCTCAAGCAGGCCCCAGCGCCGCACCTCCCGCAGGACGCCGGTGACAGTCACTTTGCTGCCGCGCCCCACGCGCGCTGCCGCCGCCTCGGCAAGCGGCGAGTACATCTCGACGCGGAACCTGGAAGGCGGGCGGGCGCCCGGCGGTTTTGGGTGCTCTGGGGATTCCTGGCGGGGCGCATGTGGCGGGACGCGACAAGAGGCATAGGCCGGATTCAGCGGCGGCGACCCCTGCCCCGGCTGGCGAAGGCGGTGTTTCCGGCATTGTGGGAGCTCACCAGCTGGTCTTGTCTTTTGAGGTGGGGACCGCTACGTTCACTGAGGCCACGTACGCGCCGCTGGGCAGCTGGTTCAACGTTAGATCAGTGCCGAGGTTGCCGGTCACGACGACTGCGATGGCGCCCCGCGGTGGCAGCGGGGAGGGCGGGGTGCGACGGGGATGGTG
>NW_014012564.1:0-4308 GCF_000611645.1 Monoraphidium neglectum
GGCGGAAGCGTGCGCGGCGCGGCGGCGAGGGGGGAGGCGAGGAGGAGGGAGAGGAGCAGGAGCGGGCGGGGTTTGAGGTGGGCGCGCCACCCGCGGCGCAGGGCTGCGGGGACGGCGCGGATCTCGTGCTTGGCTCGCCAACGCCTGCCACCGAAGCCCCGCAGCCGGCGCTGGACGGCGGCGGTGGCGGCGCAGGGCCGCTGGGCGGAAGCGGCGGCGGCGGGTGGGCGGCCGGCGGCTGTGGCGGCGGCGGCGGCTTTCAGGACGCGACGCAGGTCGTGATGCTGCCGGCGTCCGCCTCCGCTTTCAAGGCGCCTGCGTCTGCCGGGCTGGGCACGCCCGCCGCGACGCCAGCACGACCCGTCACCACCGCCGCCGCCGCAGCCACCGGCGGCCGCGAGGAGGTCGGGGCCGTGGGATGCGCGGGCGGCGCCGCGCTTTTTGGCGCGGACGGCGGCGATGAGGCGGCTGAGCGGGATGATGAGTTGGAGGCGGATGAGGGGGAGGAGGACGGCGAGGAGGGCGGCCGGGGGCAGCCTGGCCAAGGGCGCGGCGGCGTCGAGGGCCAGGGCCAGGCGGCCGAGTCGCCAGACGTCATTCGAGAGACGGACGAGCAGGGGGATGACGCGCACCTGTTTGAGGGCGGCGGCGCGGGCGAGGGTGAAGAGAGGGCGGACGCGGAGGGGGCGGGGACGGAGGAGGAAGGCGAGGAGCAGGAGGTGATGGATGAGGAGAGAAATGAGGAGGAGGAGGAGGAGGAGGAGGGCGTAGATGCCGAAGGCGCCGGCGGCGCGCCGCTGCTCGCGGGCGGCCCCCTGCAGGCCATCCCCGAGTGCGGCGAGCGCACTGCCGTGCTCGCAGAGGCGGAGGCCGCCGCGGCCGCGGCGACGGCGCCGGCGCCAGCGGCGCCGGTCGGGACGCACGGCACGGAGGCGCCGCTCGACTTGGGGGGCTGCCATGGGGGCGGCGGCGGCGGCGGCGTGGAGGGGTTGGATGGGGAAATCGAGGAGAGCGAACATGAGGGTGAGGAGGAGGAGGAGGGAGAGGATGACGAGGACGGCGACGGCGACTTCCCTCCGACCGCCGGGGGGGACGAGGTGCTGTCTGAGTCAGCGGACAACGGGCGGCGCGCGGCTGGCGGCGCCGGGGCGGCGCTCGCGACGCTCGCAACGGCGGCGGACGAGCAGGGGCAGGAGCGGGGGGAGGATGAGGATGAGGGGCCGAGCCAGGGGCCTTTGGCAGAGGGCGGGGGCGAGGGGCCGGCGGCGCCACAGCCGCGGAGCCAGGCGCTGTCTGACCGCAGCAACCAGGGGCGCCCCGGGCTTTTCGGGGACCTGACAGGCAGCGCCGCCTGCGGCAGCGCCGGCGAGGGTGCTGAGGCGGAGGCGGGCGCGGGCTGGGCCGCCGGCGGCAAGGCGGCGTTCGCGGAGGCGCGGCGGCCGGAGGGGACGGCTGCGGGGTACGAGCGCTACGGGGTGGCCGCCGGCGGCGGCGGGGGGGACGGGGCGGATGAGAATGCTGGGCTGTAGCCGGGCCGGGCGGCACGTGTGCGTTGAGCTGCTGCCGCCGAGCCCACTGCCTTGAGGTGTGCGTTGTCAAGCCTCCAGGCGCTCTACAAACGTGCTGCCACGGCTGCACAAGCGCGGTGGCGGCACGTCGGGCACGGCGTTTTCTGATCGTGAAAAGCATGAGTTATCTGCTTCCATTGCACGCGCACATGTGTGTGTGTGTGTGTGTGTGTGTGTGTGTGTGTGTGTTATCTGCTTCCATTGTACTCTAAGAGTAACATTTTTACGGCTTTTGTGTTTACTGCCTTGTGGCCACGGGCTGTTCATCATGTCCTTATTCTGTTGGCTGGGGCTGGTTGCCAGGCAAATGCATGGAGCAGGCGAGGCAAAGCAGACTACGCAGCTGCGCAGGGACATCTTGATTGGCGGCCAAGTTTGGCCCTGCAAAGCGCCCGTTCGGCTCCCCTGCCTGCAGCCACCCTCTATTGGGCCCTGCACCTGAAAGGCCACCCCCTGCCACGACGGGCACGGCTCATGGTGCCTCTCACATACAAGTGACGAAAAACAAAGCAGCAAAAGACAGGCAAGCACTGGCAGACGAACAATTTTCAAGAACACACAGGGACATCATGGGGCAGGTCGGGTGGGGGCCCACCGCTGCTGCAAATCTGGGCGCAGTTCTTGGGAACATTTCAGATGTGTGGTCGCCCTAGGGGGTGACACCCACGATAAGTGTTTGTTGCCGTGTGGTGGGTTGCAGCAGTGGCAATAAACATGGCATAGTGCGGAGGAAGGCATGGGTGCATGCATGCGGTGTTGAGGATTCAGGGCGCACAGGACAGAAGGGAAGGGATTGACTTAGGGAAGCCCGGCACGGGGCCCCTGGGGTTGACGGGGAGGGTGGCAAGCACTCGGCAGACAAGGGGGCAAAAAAATGCCAAGGAAATGGCGCGCTGCGTGAACGATGTCCTCCTGCGGGGTGTAATTATTGGCTCGGGGCCGCGCCGCGCGCCAATTTGCAGCGCGCGGGCGGGCTCGAGGCGGCCCCTGGGGGGTTGGGGGTGAGGTGGTCTCACGAGCAGAACGCGCACGCGGGGCACGAGGAGCACCAGCTGGGCTTGGTGAAGCCGAAGCTGGGGAACAAGGGGTTGGTCGTCGTAGGCGCGGTCGGCTGAGGGGACGGGGACGGCTTCGGCGTGGCCGTCGGGGAGGGGGTCGGCGCGGGCGCCGCGGAGGGGCGGAGGCGCGAGGCGATGGCGAGCGCGAGGTAGGGGGCTGAGGAGGGGTCGAAGGAGGCGCGGAGGGCGGCGGACTGGAGCGCCCGCTTGACGGCCGCGGGGGCGGCGCCGGGGAAGGCCTGGGGTTTGTGGGGGGAGGGGAGCGCAGGCGCACGCGACGTCAGGGGTGAGGGTGTTCCGCACCACCCTGCGCAGCCCACCCATAAACCGCCACAATGTGAGGGTGAGCGCGCCGCGGGACGCGCGGAGCCAAGCAACGCCTCTGGTAACGAGGTGCTTGCCGGCAGGGCAGGCCATGCATGCGGCTCTCCACAGATCCCCCAGCTCCGCCCCGCCAGCCAGCCGCCCTCCCCCAGCCTGTAACCACCCTCAAGGGCCCGCGACCATCTGCACATTAGCCCCAACAGTACCCCCCACTGTATGTAGGTAGACAAACACACCTGCAGGTATAGGGCAGCCGCCCCCGCCACGTGGGGCGTGGCCATGCTGGTGCCACTCATGGTGGACTCCTGGAGACAGGGGTGGGTGGGTGGGGTGGGGGCCAGGCATGGCGAGAGGGGCGCCAGGAGTGGAGGAGGGATTTCCTGGTGAATCGCAGCCGAGGATCTATCTTGCACCGCGATTTGTGCTGCGGCGTGGAGCCTGGGGCGCGTTTCCCTGCGCGCTGCATCGAGCTAAACGAGCTGGGGGGCCTGCGTGAGTTGAGGGCTGGGCTCGGAGGGATCACATGCGGCGCCCGCGCGTCTGTCAGCGCTGCTGCTTGGTGGCGGCGACGGGCGCACCGCGTTGTCGTCGGTGTATCCGGCGGACACGATGCTCGAGCCGGGGGCGAAGACGGAGAGGCAGGAGCCGATGTTGGAGTAGGAGGCGAGGGCGTCCTGGGGGGGCGGGCAGCGGGGGAGGGGCGGAAAGGGAGGAGGGTGATGCTGAAGGGGGTTGGCGGCAGTCAAGACCGGATGCTTGGAGCCGGCCAGCGCGGGGTGGAGTTTGCGGGGCGGGGCACCCGAAGCGGGCGAGTCTGGGAAGCGGAGGGGATGATTGCTGACGCGCATAGAGGCGCCGGCCCAGCTCGGGGACGCGTGCTGGCGCCTGCCTTGAAGCCTGTGCAATTCGGGTTTGAGCTTTTTGAGCGCGTCGGGCTTCAATTGTGTGCGGCGCCGGTGCTTGCCTGGCTTGTGGTGGCGCCGACGGTGATGGCGCTCGCGGCGCTGGCGGGCGACTTGGTGCACGCGTCCGCGCCGCGGTCGTTGCCTGCGGCAGGGGAAAGGGTGGGCGAGCGGCGCCGGCGGCAGGGGTCGTTTTTGGCGCATACTGGGGAGACGTGTGCCATACCGGTTGGCCTGCGGGCGCCCTGGCGTCTCACCCCACCTGCACAGCACTCGCTTGAGACGCTATGGGCTCAGCATGCTGCCCTGCTCTCGCCCGAATCTTGGCCAAGGCACCGAGAGTCCTGCACGCTGCACTCGACACATCCGACACCTGCCCCCAAACCCGCCGACCACCCGCCAAACGCCGCTCAACCCTCCTGCATTCGCAGCGACCGTGCACCCGCCAGCCACCCC
>NW_014012564.1:5213-18053 GCF_000611645.1 Monoraphidium neglectum
CCACAACCACGGTGATGCCCGCGGCGGTGAGGTCGGCGGCGGCGTCGTTGAGCGCGGCGGAGCGGGGGCCGCCCAGCGACAGCGACACGACAGCGCTCCTGATGCCGTTGTTGGCCACATACGACTTGACCCTGCCGGGTTCGAGTGAAAAGGAGGGAGCGGTTTCAAGGGGTGCCGTTATTCACCTGGGGCGGACTGGAGAAAATGGACGACGATGAGGGGGTGTTTGTCAGCTGCGGCGGCGTGGCAGGGGTTGTGTTCAGGGGCAGTAATGGCGGCCACGGCTCGTGGCCCTGGGATAGCTGGTCCAGAAGATGCAGGCGGGGGCGGACGTCTCCCAGGATCGGCCCTGGGCGTTTGGGCGGGCGGCGCGCTTGGAGGCGCCGCCCGCTCTCAGCCCTTGGTTGCGCGGCGAGGTCGGCCGCAGGGTCGGCGCGGCGGCGCACCACTGCATCCCGCTGATGATGTTGCTGTAGCTGCCCGCGCCCTGAGAGTCCAGGGCCTGGGGGGGTGGGAGCGGTTGGCAAATCGGTGAGACAGAGGGACACAGGGTGTTGCGCTGTGTGGTCAGGCCCCGGGCCCCGGGCCACCGCTGCGCCTTCCCGCCTCGGCTTGAGCAGCCGGTTGCAGCGGCTGGCGCTTCCGCGCGTGCACCCTCCCCCCCAAAATCACAGGCTTGCATGCGCTCTTGGGGCCCGCGGTGGATTAGCACCTTGACGGGGTGCAGAGTGGCGCTGCGGGCGATGCCGTGGATGGCGCCCACCGCCGTGCCGGACGCTGGTTAGGGGGCGGGGGGTTTTCGGGGTCGGAAGGGGGAGGGGCGCGTTTGAGGGCTGCCATGGTTTGGGGGGGGGGGACGGCGGGTCCCAAATGCGAATGGCTGGAGGACTGTGGGACATCATGCGCACTGCAGCCCCCTTGCTGGCCAGGCTGCCTCTCACCGCGATCCAACCACTCATCAATGATGGCAGATCGAACACATGAGCAAGCACACATGCGCGTGCTATTTTCACATATGCGCACACACACACACACACACAACACTCACCATGGGTGCCATGGCCGTGGTCGTCTGCGTAGCTGTTACCCACGAAGGTGGCCCCCTGCCCCACTCTGCCGCGGAAGTCCGCGTGGCTGGCCCTCAGGCCGGTGTCGATCACAAACACTGGGCGAGGCGGCGGCCGGGGCGGCGGTGGCAGGGGCGAGGGGCGCGCAGGCGAGGGCGAGGTTGGTGGGACAGCCGGCGGGGGCCAGGGTGGGGGAGGGAACGTAAGTGGATACGGCGTGAATGGGCCGGGTCGCAAGTGCGGCATAGGCGGCCGTGAGTCGCACGGCGGCGACGGCTGTCAGAGCCGGCGGACAGCGGCGTGGCCGCTGCGAGCCGCCGCCGCCGCACACCGTGCACGCCGCGTCCGTCCAGGTCCCCGGGGTTGTAGACGCCGTCCAGGGGCAGGCGCAGCTGGTCCATCCGGTCCTGGCCCCAGGAGCGCGCGCCACTCTGGTGTGGGCAGGGAGGGTTGTGGCGGGGATGGGGCGGAGGTTGGGGGGTGGTTGGGCGACCTGAACATGACTAGTGTACATGATGATGATTGCGTAACATATTATTTTGTGTCTTGTGTGCGTGTATGTTTGGGGGAAGGCGGCAGGGAGGGGGATGTGCAGAGGGTGGGTGGAGGAATGGAGGATCGTGGGGAAGCAGCGTCTGAGGCGGCGCCGCGCAGGCGCCGTGGGCGCCTGTGACGTGAGGCCTGGGAGGTGAGGTGAGGCCTGGGAACAGCAGGCCGCTGTTCAGATGCACGCAGTGCGGGGCCTGATCTTCCCCTGGCGCCGGCGCCCGTCCCGCGGCAGCCGCCCACCTGCGCCCACACGTCGGCCGCGGCGCTGACCGTGCCATTTCGCCCATCGGGCGCCGGCAGCACGCGGTACGCCTGCTCATCCGGCGGCAGCGTGGGCGGGAACACGTCGACGCCGCCGGACGCCGCCACCGCGCCGCCCTGGCTCGACTCCGCCGCGACGGCCTGGCCCTGCGGATGGGCGGGTTTTCCTTGCGTGTGGGGTGTTTTCCGAGTCCGCAGGCTGCGAACATTTGGCGAGCAAATGGTCAGCCCCTAGAATTTGGTTGGCCCTAATTGGCTTCCACTCCACCCCCGCGACAAGCTGAGCTGGTCTGTGCCAGAGCGGCCCTCAAGCCGGCCGCGTCGAGCCTCGCCGCCGCCCCCTCTCTGCGATGGGGCATCCAGAATCGCCCGCCATCCCCTGATCCGCGAAGGCCAGGGTTCCGCCGAGCGATGGGCGCGCTGCAAACCCGGGGCGCGCCGCACCTCGGCGGCAGAGGTGTCGCCATCCACCTCCACAGGCGCGGGCGCGGGCACGCCGGCGGCGGCGGCGGCGGCCTCCTGGTCGTCGCGGAAGCCGGAGAGGCTGCGGGCGCGGGCGCGGAAGCTGGAGACCTGCGGGGTTTTGCGGGTTTTCAGGGGGCCGGGCGGCGCCAGTCCTCAGGCGCCGGGCCGCACAGCAAGTATGGAGGGCGCAGTCGGAACAGGTGCGAGGGTTTCTGGATGGGACAACGCTGGGTGGCCCGCCGGCAGTGCCGTTCACAAACTTAGGCTGCACTGTGAGGCCTCGCGGGTGCAGCAAAAGCAGCAATGGGCCAAAATCCACACCCTCCTTAGCCAAACCCGGGGACCTTAGGGTGTGTTGGGTAGGCATAGGCGGTGAGGTCGGCCTCAACGTACTGAATCTTGTCGGCCAGTGACGTGCGTAGCGCCTTGAGGTCGTCCTGAGGTGTGTGTGTATGTGTGTGTGTGTGTGTGTGTGTGTGTGTGTGTGTGCGTTCGTGTGTGTGCGCACGCACAATATGTGTGTGTATATGTATGTATGTGGGCACGCGCGTGTGCGTGTTTGCGCGAATGTATTGGCAAGTAGTGCGCATGCACGAGGTAAAGAGCTGACGGGTTGAATGATCAGCAACCGCAATGTGTTGGTGGTATTTCCAGCAGAGGGAGCACATCATTTGCAGGCCGTCGCCCATCCCCGCAACCCGCGTCCCCAGCGCGCGGCCACCCACCGCCGACTTGACAGTGACGGGCACGAAGCGCCAGGCCAGCTTCGAGGACTGCGCGCCAGACTGGAGCTGCGGGCGGCAGCGGCGATGGCGGCGGCGCCGCAGTGGTTGGGGACTGCGTGTGATTCGCCTATACGGCATTGTGCTGGACTGCATCTTCGGCCGACCAGGCGTGGTGCTGCGCCATGCCTGGCAGCAAACATGCGGCCCTCCTAAGATGTGCAGCCTCCAAGACCTAGGTAGACGGGCGCAGCTCCCGGCCAGCATCACAAGAGGTGCGGATGGTGGCCGGCTCTGCGCTCTCAGCCCCCTCAAGCAGCCCGACATCAGAAAACATTCTCCCTAAAGACTCACTGCAAAGAAGCTGTTGTCGCAGAAGCCGCGGAAGCGCTGCGTGGCGCCGGCCGGCAGGCTGCCCTTCAGCTCGTCGCAGACAGACTGCGGGTCGTGTTGCAGAGAACGGCTCAATCAAAGGGGCACTTGCTGGATTGTGTACACGCATCTGCTACTGCTCATTGCATTCATGGTGTGACATCCGCCGCGCAGCTGGCGGCCCGCCTCGCATTGATGCAGCGCGAGCGACCCTTATGGGAAGCAGAGGCGGGACCACGGCGCCCACCTGGGCAGTGGAGAGGGTCTGGGACTCCTTGAAGCGGACAATGTAGCGGGAATTGGTCACCTGGGGCGCCTGGGGCCGCAGTGTATGCAGCATGGGGGGCAGCGCAGGGCAAAGATGAGGTGGGCTACTGGGGCGCATATGCGACGGCTTGGGGGGAAGCTGGGCGCATTGGGATGCTTGCTGGGCGGCCGCGCCTTGCGCTTGAGCAGGCCCGGAGTCTCTCGAGTCTGAAGTGCCAGCACCAGACCACTATGGCAACTCCCCCTCCCCTTGGCTCCACGCTTGCTGGGTAGCATCGCACCCCTGCCCTGCGCGAGGCCTGCCCGCCAACCCTCCCACTCCCAACTCACCACCAGGTCGGCGTTGAAGAGGGGCGCGATGCGGGACGATGACGCCTGGAGGAGCAGGAAGGCGTCGCTGATCTGGGCCATGCTGACGGCCTGGACGATCCGCACGTCGTCGAGAGCGAGCTTGAACCCCACGCCTGGGGTGAAGTCGAGGAATGTGTTGGTGATGAGTGCGCTGATGTGATCGCGTTTTGGTGGGTTGAGGGTGTACGAGGGGCTCAAGCTAAATAGGGCGAAGGCGCCAAGGGGCGCGAGGGAGCTGCTCAGCAGCCCCAGGCTGGGTTGCTGTTTTCGATACAGCTGATGCGCGCACATCCCCCAACCGACCTTCGCTTCCCCCCTCCAGTCATACCCCGGTGCACTGCCTCGCCTCACTGCTCAAGACGGAGCCAAATAGATGCCCCACCACCACTCGTGTCACACGACCAATGAACCAACCCTGTCAGATCCCAAACAGCTCACCCGACACGTCCTTGAAGACGACCCGGTTGTACTCTGTCGCCGCCTTTGCCCCGTCGGCCCCGGAGCTGTCCGCCAGGCCCGCGACGCTGATGCTAATGTGGATCCAGCCGGCGTCGTCGGACCCGTGAATGGTGACGACGTCGGTGTCAAGGTCGGGGCGCGAGAGGCGGACATCCCTATTGACGTGTTTGGGATTTGGGCGGGGATGAGTGGCATGGGGGGTAGTTGGTGCTTGGGGTGGGGGCTCGTCACAGGTTGGCCGAGGGAGCGCACGGTAAGCTGCTGCATGTCTATGTGAGTGGGTCTAGTAATAGCATGTTGCCCTTGAACCGCATGCAAACCCAGCATGCGCCACATAAAGGCATGCAAGTTTTTAGACAAGCCCCATGCAGGCATGCATGGGCCCATGCAGCCCGCTCACGCATACATGCAAAGGCTCCACCCCCAACCACATGCAGCAATACCCACTTGGAGAAGCGGCGGCCCCGTGTGTCCTCCAGGAAGATTGACACAAACATGACGCCGGATCCGCGCACCCAAAAGTCAAGCACGCCGTCGGGCGGAAAGGATTGGTTGGCGGCCAGCACCAGGGCGCCCCAAGCGGCGACGCTCGCGGTGAAGGAGGCCGTTGAGGTGTCGCGTGGCTGCCGTTGGGACAGGGGTGTTGTGAGGCATGTGGGCGTGGTTGGGTCCCGCATGCATGCATGCATACATGCATGCATGCACGCATGCCAGGGTTGGTTGCCTTCTAGGCCGAAGCGGTCGGCGCTTCGGCGTCGCCTCATGCAGGCCTGCCGCAAGCGGGGCTGCTGCATGCGGGGCTGCCACATGCAGGGCTGCAACATGCGCATGCGCTGAGCAAGTTTAGACAGTGGTGGGGGTGCCACCGCATGCATGCAATCCCTCCAGCTTTGCACCCAGACCCTTCAACTCACCGAAGTGGTGTCGGATGCGCATTTGATGCAGCCGTACGACGCGTCGCGCCAGCCGGGCCCAAAGCCGCTCTTATAGATGACCGTCGTGGTGGACTCAACCGCCACAGTTGCGATTGGGTCGACCGCCTCTGTTGCGGTCTGCGGCTCCACCTGAGATGTGGGCCGTTGAGTGGGCAGCACTGGGTGACAGTGGGCGGGCTGCGGCTGGACAGCATCGCAACCTTTTCACCACTGCACATGCTGAGCCGCATGCGCCACATGCTGCATACTGCAGCCACCATTCGTCACACCTGCACGGAGGCCTGTTGGCCTTGGATGGTGACTAGGAAGGCGAGCAGCAGGGCCAGGGCGGGTCGCAACGGAGCCATTGCCGCGTGTTGATGGCCCCCTGCAAGGGGGGGAGGGGTCATACGGGGTCGAGAGTCGTCAACGGGGCAAGCGAGGGGTGTAGGATTCAAGGCAAGGCCGCAGGAGGGCTGCTGCATCTGCGGTCGATGCTGCAGCTTGAAGGGGAGGCGCTGTGGGGCCCAGCACGAGCACGGCCGCATTTTGGGCAGCAGCGTGCACGCCGGAGCCGCCCTCCGCATACCACCCTCGGCTAATGCTGCCGCACCGGGGAGGTGTGTTGAGGGGACGACCTTGATCCAGAGCCCTTGCGGGTCGCTTTTGAGCGATCGGGGCAGGTCCCGGGGCGACCAGATCAGCAATCGGACCTATGTGTGCTACTAAGTAATGGAAAGAACTATGTTTAATGACCATTCTCATAAGGTAGAGAAAATTAACGCGCAGGTCTGAAGTACAGTCGCCGCGATTCAAATGTTGGCAGTCACCAGGCACACCGCTCATCCAGGAGGCTGTATTTGGGCTCCTAAGCGCCTATCGAACAATCAATCGATGATTTTGATAATGAAATTTGAACGCTGGAGAGCGAGCCGCGACCCATCAACGCCCTCGGCACGCCCAGCACAAGCAGCGTCAGCGCAGCACACCGTTGTCATCACGACATCGCAGCACAAGTGCAAACCATGGAGTTTGAGGGGGCCTTGACAGGCGGGGACGCTCTGTTCGGCGATCAGGACCTGCATCCAGAGCCGCAGCCGCACCACAAGCGCCGCCGCGACCGCGCGCCGCCGTCACTGCAGCAGGACGACGAGCGCACGCCCTCGCCCCAGCCGGCCCAGCAGCCAGCCCAGCAGCAGCAGCGGGAGCAGGAGGAGGGCGGCGGTGCTGCAGCGTCAAACTATGGGAGCACGAGCGGCGTCGCGCCCCCTCCGCTGCAGCTCAGCAACTCGAACGATCTGACGCCCATCGTGCTGGAGGGGCTCCAGGGCATGCAGGAACACATTGCGCAAGTCTTTGGAGACGTGAGCGGGGGGGAAAGGGGTGATGAGGCGAAGCATGCGCCGCCGTGAGCGCCTGTGGCCCAGGGGCATCATGCATGTTGATGCTCGCATGCGTTCGCGCGCATGCAGTATCGGCTGACCATGTAGCCAGCTGAGAAAGGGGGATGCTGCTGTTGTGCAAGCCAACAACAGCCTGCTGTCAGGTTGCGGCCGCCAGCCCCATGCCGGCCCAGATTTGCATACATGCTTATGCTGTGTGATGCCCTCATGCGTGCTGCTCATCGCCCATAAGCACTCAACAGACAGCAAAGCCCGCCGCTGCTCGCACCTGCGGGCGCCTGCACTCCCCGCATCGGTCAATTCTGCGGATGCGCCCCCATCACAATGCCCTCTTGCATCAGCTGGACAACATGGAGCAGTCTGTGGTGGCGTTCCTCGACAAACTCAAGGACGAGTGGCGCCAGAGAATCAACATGTGAGGCCCGCATGCAGCTTGCAGTACCGGCCGCCCAAGACCAGGGTCGCGCTCTGGCCGGCTGCCCCGCAGCGCGCCAGCCGCTGTGCGGGGGCCGTCCGTGCGCCTCGGGCAGGGTGCTGTCTTTCTAGGCTGCCCTTCTTTGTGCGACTCATCAACCAGCTCTGACGACACCCCTTGCACCTGCGTGCGCTCCCCACCTACCCACAGGGCGCGGGCCAGCCTCGCAGACTTCCAGGCCGACACCGCCGCCAGCCTCTGCCGGGTGTCTGACGAGGCGCAGGTCGGCGCGCGCCGGCGTGACCTGCTGGTGGCGGCCACCCACAACCTCAACGCCCTCGTGGCGAACCTGGGCGGCGCGGGCGGGGGCGACGGCGGGCTGTGACGCGGCGCAGAGGGGCTGACGCGATTGGAGGGGGTCGGGGCTGCACCTGGGCAGATGCAGGGCGCGGCAGGCATTTACAACGCCACGGCATGGTGTGTGGGGCTGAAAAGATGGCGCTTGCTGCAAGCAAGCAGTGACCAGGTGGATCATGTCTTTGTCTTGCTTGAAAAGAGCGTGCCGATGACGGTGGCAGGGAGCAAATTCTTTGCGCGTGAGGGCGTGTGTGCAGCAGCACGATGCTTTGTGCCGCAGAGGACCCGAGGAGGCGTGGGTTTGGCAAGGGCTACCATGTGGTGTGCAGCCCTTGCATGTGAGCCTTTTCTGTGTGCATGTGCAGCCCCCTTGCTGTGAGGTGCACCCTTCTGCACTGGCCTCTTGCGCCTGACATCACTACGATTCACAGCTCGTCTTGACTTGACTACATTTGACCAAACTCAGCATTACAACGTTCGCACGGCGTGCCGCGCCAAGGATCACGGCCAATCAAGCATTGGCAGCTGTCAAACCCACCTCTGTGTAAGTTCGACAAGGGTTTGACCGGCGCAGCACAGTCCTTGGGAGTTTAAAGGCATCAGTCCAGTTCGCCTTTTGTCAGTTTTGTTGGCGGTTGCGGGTTTTTTGCCCTCTAGATCAGAGATGAGGCCGTGCTCACCGTGCCGTCGGGATGATGCCTGGGACAAGCCACTGCCTCCCTCCCCAGCACATATCACAGCTCCTCCCAGCTTGGAAATTTTGCCAGCAAACACCCTCTCACAACAGTGGCGTGGCTGTCGCTGTCTTCTGCACAGCACTTGCCAGTTGAACAATCCACCCCTTCCTGCCCAGTCTCAGGCTGGGATTAGGTGGCTGACACTAGCTGTTTCTGCGACCTTCACGGCATTTCATGGTCATATCTGATTCAAAAACCTTTGCGGCGATTGAAACAAGGCGAACCTCGGCCCGGCGAATGGCACTCTTTTCGTTTTGCGACACGGCATCGTTTTACCTGAATCAGCTCCGATATCAGCCGCTAGTCGTACGGCATCCTATCTAAAGCTGTCAACGGCCAGCCGTCGAGCGAGATCGCCCGCGCGATGGCGAGGGGCTATTGGGCCCTCTTCGTGGTGTGGTTTCTCGTTCCCGCTGCCGCATGGCGACCACTACGCAGTGGCAGCCCGGCTCGCCTGCTGCTGGCTCAAGGTGCTGCCCACCCGCCTAGCGGGCGACCGCTTGTTGGATGTGTCCCCGCAGCACGCTGCACTGTCCGGCGCGCTTGTGACGCCCACAGTGCACCTAAACTCTGCCGAGACTATGCATCTCGCAACCGGGTGCGGTTCCAGGGACTCAAGCATACACCAACAAGGCCGCATCTGGCGCCGTCGGCGTCACCGGGTGCCCCTGCCTACCGCAATGGTCCTGGCAGAGCAGCGACACGAGCGCCTACCTGGGAACCAACCAGATCCTCCTGAGCGGCTGCGCCAACCCCAATGACGACCCAGGCGGTGCGCACACGCTGCGCTGTGCCGCGTCCTCAGGTTCATGGTGTGCTCTCCATCCGCTCCCGCGTTCAAGACGCTTCCATTCAAATACAATGTGTGCACCTCCACTTTGCTTACCACACGCATCACGCTGTGTTCTTTGCTCTGTTGCAGTTTCTGCACACGTCTAAGGCACCAGCACTCACCAGTATCGGCTCCTCATTTGGAGAAGGCACGTTATTGGCGCGCCACGCCAACCCACTCAGGTGACTGGTGCGTAGTCAACACCACAAATTGCACCTCTTTCTACGGCAAGTTTGTGAGTAACTCCACTGGGCAGGAGGTCGGCTGGGACTACTGCACTGCTACAAGGTGGGCTATCCATATGCAAATGGCTTGCACGTGCATGCTGCTGTGGCCTTGAGAATTTCAGAGTCAGAGCAGCTGCAGTCTGGTTCCTTGGACATGCGCCACACCAGGGCCAATCACTACTGGATCAGCAAGCGACGACAACGGGCACAGCCGTAGCAGCGCCTGCTGCACTTCCAGTCCTGGCCACGCAATGCAGTGAATCCCACTCATCAACGCAGGGACCGCACAACCCAAGGATGCCTCTGCAGCGCGAGGTGGTGGCCGCCAGTGAACGGCACACCCCGGCCGCCGCTGTACGCGGGCGCGCCAGGCGCCGAGGCCGCGCCGGCGTCGGCGGCGGACAGCGGCGGCGCCGCGATCGAGGGGCGCTGTGTGGTGGCGCCAACCCCTGATGGCGCCAGCTCGAGCCGATCGTGGTGCTATGGTAACGCCAATTGCACTGCATGCACACACAATGGCTGTGGGGGCCTGAGCCTGCCGCACCAGCCGTCAAGTCGGCTCTTGCTGCCGTCGAACGGCACTCACTATCTCCCGCACTGCTGTGGTGTCCGTAATCTGCCCCGCAGTCGCCCCGGGGAGCTGTGATGGGGGCAGGATGCCGACACAAGGTACGACCAGGCGCAGCACACCAGCTGCCATCGTGCACTCTTTCCCCCCGTCCATGGCACCTGGAGTTATGACGTCTTCCTGAACTTTCCTAGGCGCATTTCGATATGCAATTTCTCACATCCAGCTGAAGGTGTCTTGGAGCCTCAGTGCTACTCTCTGGCACGAATCCTGTCCTCCCCGCAGGCATCGCAGACCCGTACAGCACCCCCTTTGACTTCTGTACAGACGCCACATACGACGCCGAGCGCTCCAGCGACCCGCCGCTGACGCCTAAAGAGCTGGCCACGCTGCCGCCGGTGCCGGCCGGCCCCGCCTACAAGGCGGACCCGCAAACCGGCAGGCGGGTGTACCGCTTCACGACCCAGGCCAACTGCACATGCTCGCCTCGGAGCTGGGACCACTACGACCCGGTGAGAGCGGCGATGATAACCTTGGACGATCTGGAGTTGTTGTCAAAGCTTGGCGCTTGTTGCCATGATTTTGCTGCTGGTGTCGTGGTTTTTAGCCCGAGTGGCATGGAGGTGGTGGGCTCAGAATTCTTCTGGCCCGTTGGCGCACTTGTGCCTGGAGGAAGCCGAGAGTGGTAGCGGCAGCGGCGGGCAAGGTTATGGACGAGTCAGCTGGTGCCTACGAGCCAACCGGCAGTGCACAGTACTTCGACGCAATAGTCCCTAACGTCCCCTCATGCATTCCTGGCAGCCCCACGTGCCCTCGCTGCCTGCACTGCCGTGGCACAATCAACACCCAGGTGACTGGCGCCCCGAACAGCAGCTTTGTAGGGTGCGCAGACTCCGACCCGTTGTACTTCCCGTTTGGCCCCTGGTAAGCGCAATATGTTATGCGAAATCGTGGTGTACACCACGGGGTTTAGGGGCCGTAGGGGGCGCATGCAATTCTGGAAAAGCATTTGTGCCTTGAGGATATCTTTCATGGCAAGCTGCATGTTGCCTAGGAGAGTGAGTCATCAGGCCTGGAGACTGCTCCCACCTGGCACTGTGCTGATCAAATCAGACTGCCTTGTGCATGACACAGCTGCACGCGGCTGGCAAATGTCGTGCACTGCAAATTCTCCGCCTGCCCGCGGCACCCGACTCAACGCACCCGACCCTCAGCCGTAATCGACCACCTCCAAACCTAGCAGCTCACACCAATCCCCCTCATAGGCAGCACGCACCATGCATCAAGAACCATGTACCCTGAACCTTAAGCCTCAAAACTCTCAGCCGAGCTGCAATCGTGTTCGCGCACCCAGCGCCGCAGCCATCGCCTTCCACTGCCCGCAGGTGCCCCGTAGACCCGCGCAACTGCAGCTCGTTCTTTGGCGCCTACAAGGCAGAACAGGGCAACGTCCTGTTCCACTATGATTACGTAAGCCTTGAGGAAGCTTCCCATTGGCGCACACCGCACCAATCCCTCCTCATGCATGGAACCCTTCCAGCTCATTGGATGCGAGCCCACAATCGGGCTGTCAACCGGCGCGTCGGCAGCCGCATGTGCATGGTCTGTCGATGTTTGCTGACCTTCCGGCGCCAGAGGCATGCAAGGCGTGAGCCGCCTGCAGGCCAAACAGGTCCGGAAGTCATGGCGTTGCCCCTGCTCTCAGTCGCCTAGTGGCTTTTCAACCCATCGCCTTTTTCTCAGCTGGCTCTGGCTCATCCCCCGCTCGATCTGCCGCGGCCCGCGCCCGCCGCTCGCAGTGCGGGCCCGTCCGCGCCACGACTGTGAGCGGCTGCCTGTGCGCGGGGCTATGGAAGGACCCCGCAAACCAGACCCACACAGGCAACGCCTGCGTCTCGACCCCAGAGTGGGTGGCTGGGGACTTGCGCACGTGCAGAGCGGGATCTGGTGTGCAGAAAGTGCCCTTGCCAGGCGCCAGGGTCGCCACAGAGCACCTGCACAGCAGGCCCCCTCCAATTCACGCCAGCTGATGACACGTGCTGCGACAAGTGCGGCCCCAGGGTCACCCTCACCGGCCCCCTTGCTTACCTCGACTCTGCATGCTTTGCACGGCTGACCTGAACAACTTGTTGTTACTTAAATCGGGTGCGCATACATTGCCAACCGCCCCTGCAGGCGGCCTGATGGTACCTGGTGCTACGTGGACGCAGGCAGCTGCCCCAAGCCGCCCGCCGGCACAGACCCGCCAGTCTCCCTCCGTTGGGACTGGTGCGCGCCGCCGCCGGGCTACACGCCGCCCGCAGGCGTCGCGGGCCCGTCGGCTGCCGCCGCCGCCGCCGCCGCAGCCAAGCTGGGTGCTGAGCCGTGTGTCGAGTCCATCTATCTTGGCATGACGTGCAGCGACCAAGGAGGTGCGTGCGCGACCACCGCCACCGCGGCAGACGAGAATCCTAGGCAGACACACCCCGCTGTCTGCGGACGCCGCTGCCTCGCTTTCAGCAGCGCCCCGTTTCACACGGCGCCTTCATGGCGGCGGCTGCGGCGCCTCGCTCGCGTTTGCTCGAGCACCAGCACTCCACCGCCGCCGGGGCTAGTGCATCTGATGATTTGCTCGTCCTGAAATATTCCCCATCGCCCTCTCCGCCGCCATGGCGCTTGCCGCTGCCGCCGCTGACACCTCTTCGGTCCGTCTGCTGTGGCTGTCTCCTGCGCCGCTTCACAACTTTGCCGTTTGTTTTTTTCCAGCGGCGGCGGCGCCGCCCGCGCCCTCTTCCTCGCCCACGGCCGTGCCGCCGCCTTCGGCTTCGCCTCCGCCTTCGCCGCCGCAGCCGCCGCCCCAGCCGCCTTCTTTGCTGCCGCAGCTGCAGCCGCAGC
>NW_014012563.1:0-5163 GCF_000611645.1 Monoraphidium neglectum
GGAAGCGCTCCGGCATAAACTCCAGCGGCCTCGGCCAGAAGGCCTCGTCGCGTTGGTAGCACCACATCGCAGTGTGCAGCAGGACACCCTGCGGCGCAGCGCAGGAGGGACAATGCACGCAACGGCGAGGTTCACGGGGTTGGCTTGGGGTATGTTTCGAGGGGGTCAGCTGGCGGGTCGTGGGAGCTCCTTCTTGAAATGCAGGGTGAGGCATGCGAACAGTGCCCATGGCATTGTTGAAACACCGAGAGGCAAGCCCGACAGCTGGGCTCAGCCTTGGTGGTTGTCGCAAGACTCAAGCTAGCACCTGCGTGCACAATTGCGTCACAGCCCTGATGTATTCCCCAAGCCTCCGCCCCAACCCGCAGCGGCCCCCGTGCCGGCACACCTTGGGGACCCTGATGCCAGACTCGAGCTCAAAGCCCTCCTCCTTGGTGACGTCACGGTGAGTCATCGACGCCGCGGGGAACCTGCGCATCGCCGGGTGTTGCGGGGCACCGTCGAAACGCCACCGCCCGTCACACACCCTGCCAAGCAATGGCGTCCCCCCACCCCCCGATAACTGCAGCCCCCCTTTGCACCCGACACCGCAGGCAGGCGGCCCATGCCGGTCCGGCCACAATTGTACTGGTGAAAACGTCAAGATGATCGCAGCGGCCGTGCCAGCAGGCAGAGCGCACGGGGGCCAGTGCAGCAACTCGCTCACATGCGCATGGTTTCCTTCAGGGTGGCCTGCAGGTAGGGGAAGGCGGCGTCGCCCTGCAGGTCCGCGTGGGTGACGTCGCGGCAGCGGCCGAAGGCGTCGACCTCCGCCAGCACGCGCTCCTGTGGGGAAGGGGGGTCACAAGGCAAACGGGAATGGCATTGCTCGAGTGGCGTGTGCAGAGTGGGGAGAGCAGGCGGCAGGATCCTCGCGCCAGAGCAATGCAAGTTTTTGTCTTGCATCGATGCAGCAAACGTCACAGGTAGGGGTGTGTGCTACTAACGACCGCCTGCCGCTGCGACGAGAAAAGCTGGTCTGGGATAATAGGAAAATGCTGGGAGATGGGACATGGCGCTTGCGACGTTCACCTGCACCCTGGGGTGGGCTGATATGGCCCAAATCGCATAGGCCAATGTGTTGGCAGTGGTCTCGTAGCCAGCTAGGGATTGAGGGAGAAGTGGAGGGGCGTGGGCGTGTGTGGGCTTCAGCAGCGAATGCGGCACGCATGCGCTTATGGGCGGCCCGCTGATTTGCGCCCTCCTGTTGACCTGGGGCGGCGGTCGAGGGTGCACGCACGCTTGACCACCGCGCCAGGCATCGTGCGTCCGGCCCGGCGCTGGGCTGCCTGCGCATGAGGACAGGTTAGATGAGCGCCGCTCATCGGGTGGAGGGTGGGGCGCACCCAGGATGAAGCCGTTGCTCTGAGCGATGACCGTTGTGTCATCAAACTCCTTGGTTGACCGCGCATTGTCCAGCATGAGACCCAGGAAGCTGCCCGGCGCGATGCCCCTCGCTCCCCGGCCTGCCGCGGAAGGCTTGCTCACGCCGCCGGCGCCCCGCCCCCGCTGCGCGCCGGCTGCCGCGTGTGCGTCCCGTGAAGCGTTAGCAGGGCAGCCGTTGGCCTCGCGCCAGGCGTTGACAAGCTTGCGGCTCGTGGAGACGACCGTCTGGCGGGCCTATGCGTTGTTGTTTGGTGGGTTGTGGAGGCGGCAAAGCGTGAGAGGGGCTTGGTCCACCAAAGGGCAAGAGGCTGCTTCCAGCCCCGTGGCCCTGCCAGCAGCGCGGGGCCTAGCATTCGCAGTGCCAGGCCGCAAATCTGACTGGTCAACCATCCCGGTGTGCGCGGCTGCTGGCATGGCTGCTTGCCTGCGCCCGCTTGTGGCATCCTTGTAGCTGCATTTAAAATGTGATGCTAAGAGAACAAACAGCAAACACGTGATAGCGCGTCAGGATTTCAGGCGCAACGTTGGCGCCCAAGCACAGAAACCGCTCAGGGCGCACCTCAGTCAGGTCTCTCAGGGCCTGATCTGGCATGGCAGCGGCCAGCCACTGCACCAGGCCTTTGGCGTCTGGAAACAGCAGCAGCAGCCGCCCCCAGGTGGTGCCGGACAGCAGGCCGCTAGCGAAGAAGCGCTGCACCGCAGTCACCTGGTTGGGGGATTGAGGCAGGGAGTCTAAGAGTCGTGTGGGTGTTTGCAGGGCTGGGGGTTGGCATTCCCCAATTCTTCAACAAATCCAGACGACCCCGCCCGCCTAGTTGGGTTTTGAAGTTGAATTTTGAGAATGGGAGAGGCAGAGGTCAGGATCAAGGTGCTGCAGCGGATAAGCAGCGGGCGCAAGAGGTCTCAATTGAGAATGACGGCATCGCTCCGGCGGGGGCAGGCCTCGGCCGCCCTGCAACACGCAGATTGCACATTGCAGTCAAGTAAGGATGGGTGCCGCATTGTGCACCAGGTGCAGGGATCACGTGACAAGGGACGACAAGAGCATTTGCCCACGTGCTGAACGGCCAATCACCCTGCCGCCTGCGTGAACAAGCGCACCAGAGCGTGCGCCTCCGGGTCGGCGATGGCGCCGTGTGGGGCACTGTTCATCGTGTGAAAGTCGACGCCGTACGCGCAAGTGCCGACCACCTGGGGGGCGGGGGGGTACACGGCGCGTGTGCGCGATGCGCATCGCGCGCTGGGAGGAGAAGTGCAGCGAGGCAGAGGGGTGCTCCGCCAGCGGTAAAGGGCGATGCATTTTGGATCTCCAGGGCGCCAAACCAAGCGTGGTTGGCACTCTGTGGGCACCATGCCATGGGCGGAGGGCAGGCGGCAATGCTGCTGTGCATCAAGCAAGCATGCATCCGGTCTGTGGACGTCTCAGTGCAATAATGAGGACCCTCATGCAGCTGATCACACGGACAGCGTTGTGAGACTGACGGTCAGCGGAGGCACCCACCGACAGCGTCATCCTCCCGACCTCGCGCCACACGTCCACCACCCGGCCCTTGTCAGCAGCGCCCTGCACAGAGTGGGGGTGCGAGGTGTTTCGTGAGCGGCTTTGGGCACAAACTAGGGAGACGTCGCGCACCCCCAGCTCGCCAGCGCCTCAAGCTGCATGCAGACGCCGGGCAGGGGCGCAAGAGCCAAGCGCATAGGCCATGTCCGCAGAGGTCGTTGATGGATACAGGACAGGGCTTCGGACGCGTGTGCGGCGGGCAGGCCCCTGCACCCAAGGCAAGAATCTTACATGCGCAGCACGGCAAGTGAGAAGCCGCGAGCATGCTGCATCGTTCGCCTTGTAGGGCTGGACTGATGATTGGGCTTCGCCCCCAATCAGCACACGGATTTATGCACGCATACATCGATCCTCGGGGCAGCTCGCCGCCGGCCCCCTCGCACCTGCAGCACGTCGCACAGCTTGAGGGCGCAGCCGTCCATCAGGGCAGTGTATCCCTCCAGGGATGCGGACGAGAACGCCGGCTGCCACGCCATGCGCAGCGCGCGCCACTCGTCGTCCCTTCGCGGGCGACGCGCCGGTCAGGGAGGGCAGGGGTGGACGGGAGGCGCGAAGGGCGGAGCTGGTTGCTTCGGCGACGACCGATGGACGCGGGGTTTGCGTGCGGCGGCAGGGCGTGGGCAAGGAGTGGCTGCACGCGCAGATGCGGCCAGAGGTCGCTGCGACGCACGTGCCATCAGGGATAAACGGCGGGTCGAGCGTCGGTGCAGTGTAGCGGATTGCCGCGCGCAACCCTGTTCGTTGCGCCCTCCCGGGATGGGCAGCGCTGGGCCCACCTGGCAACGAAGAGGCCTCTCGAGGCGGAGGGGTCTGCCGCCTTCTTGTCAGAGGTCAGCTGCACGCCTATCGCCTTGTCGTGGTTCAGGAGCTGTGAGGAAATATGCATGAAGCAGAAGAAGCATGTGTGTGTGTGTGTGTGTGTGTGTGCGCGCGCGCGTGCGCGCACGCACATGCGTGCGTGCACGCGCGCGCGAGCATGTGCATGAGTGCGTATGCGTGCGTGCGTGTGTGCGCGCGTGCACACGCGCGCGTGCATATATGCATAAGCACCAATGTGAGAGGTCCATGGCCCGTCAGGAACATTGATGCTGTTGCATGTGCATGGACGGAGGGAAGACAAGGGCCCGGCGATGACGGTTGGCCGAGCCAGCAAGCCATGAGCAATGTTGGCTTGTCCAAAGTAAGGGAGCACACGTACCCCCAGGCACCCAGCAGTAGTAGCGGCCCCGTGAGGTGGCCAGCAAGTGGCAGAGCAGCACCTGCCGCCCAACTTTCTTGATGTAGGCCCTGGCACTGTTGGGCGCCCCCTTGTCCTCGCGCTGTGCTCGCGCTCCAATTCACGCCGCGCCCCTCACCTTGTACTGAACCCGGCGCGCCATGTCGGGGTCGGCCACGATGATGAACATCCGGCTGCCCAGGTACACCTGGCGTTTGTGCGGGCGACGTGCGCGAGCGTTCGCGCGTGCATGACGCGAGCCTCAGCGTTGCGATGAGCGGCAGCGTGGCGCTGAGGCGCCTCCGTGCTTGAGGGATGGTGACGGCAAACCAGCCCCCAGGGTCGCAAAGAGCATCTATGTCCCAGCAAGCCCATCGTGGGTTGAGGTTTTCGGGTCAAACCATCAACCCCAAACCCCATGTCCCCCCTTGGGGCGCTTGCAGGCGCGCAGGCCCAGACGGGCACGCAAGGAGATCAATCCCCAGGGCCCCCGGGCAATCCGCCTGCACGCACTGCCGGCCGCGGCGGCACCCCGCCCGCTGCTGCAGAGAGCGAGGAGCCAACCGCTATCACTTGTGCCGGTCCTGAGGTCTCGCAAAAAACGACACAACCAATGACCCAGGGGTCACTCTGATTCCAACATGTTCACGACAATATCGGAATCCCAATGGTCACGCGCCTTGAACAGGCGGCCGTACTTGCGGCGGCAGTCGTCCAGGTACTCATGGAGGCCCCCGCTGTGGCGAGCAAGGCCGGGCAGGTTGCCCAGGATGGGCGGCGCAAAGGGACCTGGTTGGGTTGGCGTGCGGGCAACGGGCGGTGTGTGTGCGTGTGTGTGTGTGTGCGTGCGTGCGTGCGTGCGTGCGTGTGGCGTGCGTGCGTGCGTGCGTGTGTGTGTGTATGTGTGTGTGTGTGTGTGTGTGTGTGTGTGTGTGTGTGTGTGTGTGTGTGTGTGTGTGTG
>NW_014012563.1:5250-7125 GCF_000611645.1 Monoraphidium neglectum
TGTGTGTGTGTGTGTGTGTGTGTGTGTGTGTGTGTGTGTGTGTGTGTGTGTGTGTGTGTGTGTGCGGCGCATGCGCGTGCGCGCATGCACACTCATGTGCATCTGCATTTGCGTCGGGCGGGTGTGGGAAGTCTGATATGAAGAGAGGCTTGACCATGGGTGCTCGCTCGCTGCTGTTGCCAAATGGAGAACACCCAGGACAACTGGCAGTGGCTACCGGTTAGCATTGTTTTTTCTGTTCACGACAGCCGATGATGCCCTGCTGCATGTTGATGACGACGACAGGTGTGAAATTACCAGCGCCAACGCATGCGTACGGGCGGGGCGTGCCCCCATCGCCACAGCAAACCTCCTGAAAACCTTGTCACGCACCTGGAATTTTGCGGTAACGCCAGCGGTTCAGGGCCCAGCGCATGCCGATGACGGCGACACCAACGGCCAGGATGGCCGCACAGGCAGAAGCCAGTGCAGCGGCCATCCCCAAGACGCCCGTCATTCTTCCAACGGCTCGTGCCAATCAATCGCGTTGAATTGTTTTCAGCGCGTGTAGATCCACGCTGGACAGCCAGACGACCTCTGAGCTCAAAGCCTCCCCAGGGATGGCGCGACTCGCGACCTAGTGAGAAGATGTGATTGGACATAAAACGCAGAGCATCCTCATGCGTGGTGAGAATGTATCGTTTTCAACGACGATGGTACGACAAAATCTGCTCAAGAAATTTGATCAAGTCATCCGAGCAGCACCCCCCAAAAGCCAACACGCATGCGCAATAATCGAGTGTCAAGACAAAATATTTTGTTATCAGCCGCGTGCAGTCAGGTTGGGCGGACAGCGGGCGCCTGCATTTCAGTGACTCTAAGTGACGTGCTGACGTCCCCAAGGCTCGGTCAACCCAAGTTTGGGCGCTGGGGGCAAGGATGGGAAAGTCGTGCCCGCGGACGGTCTCAGTTCAAGACACCCCCGTGCCATGCATGACCTCCAATTGTATCGCAGTACGGGGATGCGAGGGGGCGAAGCGAGCTGGGTCTCCAGTGCAAGTGCATGTGCACCTGTTGGGTAGCGTTGAGGCGGCCCAGCGCACAGGACAGGCACACGCCAGAGGTTGTGAGGGGCATGCAGCAGGGTGGCGTGCAGTATGTGCGACGAGCGGTGTAGTGCAGCAAAGGTGGGTGGTGTGAAGATGAGGCGCACGTCCAAGGCGGGCGGCGGGCCAAGTGAAGGTGTAGGGGGGGAGGGTGGCGAAGCACGGTGTGGGAGGCTGTGCGCATGCTGAACAAACACGAGGCTGACCTGCCAAATCCCTGCCCTTCCAGCGCCCGTGCCGCTTGGCACACACTTGAAATTCCTCTACCCGACGCTTTGCCTTTGTCACTTCGCCTGGCAGCGTCAGATGCACGCGACCAACCCATCTCGTCTGCTGAGAAAGCGAGTCCCTTACACAATACACGGATGGTGAAAATAGGCAGTGCAGGCACAGCGCCATGGTACATACGTACAGCAGTTGATGGCCACCCGCTGCAAAAGGCATGCGCCGGCGGGTTCGTTTCTTGGCCACAGGCCTGCGATTCGAACCGCGATCCGCGGGGGTGTGTGGTGCGTGCCGGGCAGTTTGGCCTGGCGCTGCGAGCGATTATGGGCGGCACGCACAAAAAGGAGCCCTTTGCACCGGCGCACGAGGATGCGCAGGAGATGTTCTCGCCTGTATGAACCCAAACAGAGATTGCGCCTGCGGCAGACGGCCGCACGAGCCTGGTGATTGGCTAGGATTCAGGAGGCGCGCAGCAAGCGAGAAAACGAACAACAGAAAGAAAATGGAGCAAGCGAGAGACAGAGAGAGATGGTATAAAGCCAGACAGAGGGTGGGAATAGGGCGC
>NW_014012563.1:7805-17907 GCF_000611645.1 Monoraphidium neglectum
AAAGCGGCGGCGCTGGTGCAGCCGCGACAACCCCGTGCATGCTCGCTGGGCGGTGGCGCAGCCCCACAACGGCAGTGCGCAGTGTTGGGGGCCGGGCGCGCATCAGCGCCGGACTGACACACACACACCAGGTTGCTGGGGACGCCTCCAGTTCGGAGCGCGGCATCAGCAACGCGGCACCGGGTTAAGCTGAGTGCGCGCCCCTACCACGGTGGCGCACTTCAGCAACGCCGTCTGAGGCGGCGCGGCATGCCGCCCGTGGGCTGCCCGCCCGCGAGCCGCGGCGCACTCGCAACGGCCGCTCCCGCTGCAGCCGCCGCATGAGGAGCAGGCGGGACGTCGCGTTGCCAGACGCACAGAGCAAGGCCCCAAGCGCGACCGTCTTGGGCCTGCAGCCGACGCGATTCGTCACGAGGGCTGCCGCCAATGGGGGAAAAGGGGGTGACAGACGGCCCGCCCCAGCCTACATGTGCGGGCGTTCCCACTCCTAAGTAAAAGCTGCTGCTTGCTCTATCTCTTAAGGCAGCCCTTGCGTGCAGGCGCGCTTGCCAGGACCCTGCGCGCCCCTGACCCCCGCCGGCTCGCAGCCGAGGTCAGCTGCGGCGGGCGCGCGCCAAGGCGGGGCAAAGTTGTGCGGCCAGCCGGCCAGCGTCGAGCTGTGCGCGAATCAAAAAAGCACCCGGCGCCTGCGCCGGGCGGCAGCCGGGGTCAGGCGCGCGTTTGGGGCCTCACTCCCCCTCCTCCACGCCTTGCAAGGTGGTGGGAGCCGCGGCGCCCGCCGCCGCCACCGCCGCCGCCCCCGCCGCCGCGACTGGGCCGCCGCCGCTGCTGCCGTCGGCCGCCTGCTTGAAGCTCTGCTGCCGCATGCTCTCCCGCTTGACCGCCATGCTCTTGAGCTTGTCCGTCGTGCTCTGCAGCTGCTGCCGGCCTGCGGAGCGAGAAAGCAACGGAGGCGATTGTCGGCCCCGACGCATCGCAGTGTCACGGCCCGCTCGGCGCCCGGCCTCGTCGTGCGCGGTACGGCCCCGAGTTATCCTGCTGCCGCGTCCAGCCACAGAGCACCCCGCCACGCCAATTTCTCGTGTCCCCCAGCCGCCCCGGCGCGCCTCCTCAGCCACCGCTGCCACCCACGCGGCCCCGCCGCAGCTGCCCGGTCCGACCCCCCCAAAAAGCTCACCCTTGCCCTCGTCCTCCTCAAACACCTGGCCCGCCACCCAGGGATGCTTCAGCGCCTGCTCCGCGCTGAGCCGCCTGCCCGCGTCCACAGTCAGAAGCTGCCCCACTATGTCCTTGCCCTCCGGCGACACGGTCTCCCTGCGGTCGCACCGGCCCGGCCGGCGCGCGGCGGGGAGCGAGAGAAGGCAGGCGCGGGAGGGAGGGTGGCGTGGGCGCGGCACGGCAGGGCGGTTGGCGGCGTCCGCGGGCGCACGGGGCGGCGCGCGCCTGCGAGGGCCATTCATATGGCAGGTCGCCCCCTAAGGTGCCCACCAGATGGGGTCGTCATCATCGTAGTTGCCCGATTTGATCTTCTCAAACAGCACCGCGTCGTTGTCGTCGTCTTAAGAAGGGAGTTGTGTGCGCACATGCATGTGAAGTGTTTGCAGGTTTGTGCGTACGTCGCGTGCGTATGTCGCATGTGTGTGTTTGTGTTTGTGTATGTGTGCTTTTTTGTGCTTCGTCGCGCCACCGCGCCCAAACGTTGCCCGCCTCGGGCTCAGGCCCCGCTCCTTCGAAGCAGCCAGGCCCAGTCTCTCTGCCCCGCCGGCCGCCAGCCGGGCCTCACCGAACGGCGAGTAGCCCGACAGCAGGATGAAGAGGATGACGCCCACGCTCCACATGTCCACCGCGGGCGAGTACTCCTTGACGCCGTCCCCCACGCCCAGCACCTCGGGCGCCACGTATTGCGGGGATCCACACCTGCAGGGGCGCGGCGCGGCGCGCGCGTTGGGCGAGGACACCTGAGGCGGTGTGTGGGGGGCTATGTCGTGCGGGACCGCCAGGCGCGTCCCCGCTGCGGCCGCGCTCGCCGTGCAGGGGCCTCACATGGTGGAGAGCACGTTGTCAGCGCTGAAGAACTTGGAGAGGCCAAAGTCCGCAATCTTGACCGGCGAGTCATCGCGCTCGTTGAGCATCACCATATTCTCCAGCTTCAAGTCGCGGTGCACGATGCCTGGCGCGCACAAACGCATGTGTGTGTGTGTATGTGTGAGTGTGTGTGTGTGTGTGTGTGTGTGTGTGTGTGTGCACGTGTGTGTGCACGCGCATGTGGGCATTGATGTGTTTGGGATGCCTGCACAACTGCGAGCAGCAAGGTTGGAGCCAGGCCGGCTGCTGCTGTCATCGGGCCGAGGTGATGACGCTGTGCGAGTGCGCTAAAGGCTGAGATGTGAAACAGCACACAGCGCCCTGGCACCCGCCCCCACCTTTCGCGTGGAGGTATGCCACGCCGCTGAGTATTTGCCGAATCAAGTTGGCCGCGTCCTTCTCTGTGTAGTTTCCCTTTTCAGTCACCCTGCAGCCGCAGTGTCGGGGGTGGCACGGTGCCGCTCGCGGCGTCACTCGTGCATACGAGCCCCCGCTACTTGCAGCAGGCTGGGGCGCAGGCGTGCGTCCCGCGCGGAACAACTGCCATGTCAACCCCTCTCTCCCGCGGTAGAAGCTTGCGCCAGCCCGTCCGGCCCCCCTGCCACAGGGCCCTCTTTGCTGCGTGTCCAGAGCGGCCGCCTGCGGCGCGGGCCCCGCACCTGTCCAGCAGCTCGCCCCCTGTGACCAGCTCCGTCACAATGTAGACCTTGCGCTGGGTTATGTACACTGCATACAGCTTGATGCAGTTGGGGTGGTCCACCTGGCGCCGCACGCGACGGACGGCGACAGCGTCAGCCGCCCGCGCCATGACCGCTTTTAATGCACGAGGATCGCCACTTCCGAGACGCAGCCCTGCAGCCGCAAGCGCTGCTTTCTGCGTGCACGCCCTACGCGTGCTGAGGGGTGCCTTCACTGCGGGCGCAGCCCCTCAACAGCGAGCGTGCCAAGTTGGGCGCTGTCCCCCTCCCTACCCGCTCCCCCACATCCCACCCACCCAGCAGCCGCAACCCCCAACCGCATGCCGCCCGGGCGAGCCAGCGCGTCGGTGCGGTCAGCACCTGCACTACATGTGCACACCCCTGCCTGTCGTGCCAGTAGCGCGCGCACCTTGCACAACACCTGGATCTCCCGCTCCAGGCTGTTGTCCCCTGCGGCATAACGCGACTTGTCCACCACCTGCGGCACGCGAGAGCCGCCGCCGTTCAGCAGGCCACTGTTCGTGAATGCTCCTCAGCTGGAGACTGCACATTGTGCAGGATGCAGCTGGAACGCCGAGCCGCCGCAGTTTGAAGAGGGTTCCAGCGCACTTCCGATTACGCGGCGGCCCCTCCTCGCTGCTGCCCAAGCATCCGTGCCAGCAGCTGTCGCACCTTGATTGCCACCTGCTCTCCTGTGACCTTGTCCCGGCCGCGTTTCACTACGGCAAACCCTGTGGGACAGCATGCGAGCACATGCGTCGGGTGACGAGGTGGTGTAGTGAAGGGGCGCCGCGTGCCCGCCGTCCCCTCAGCCCCGCTGCTTCCTGCCACCCACCTCCAACGCCAACTGTGTCTCCGACCTCATAGTGTTCCAGGAAGTCTTGAACCGTGGCTGCATGGCAAGATGCATGCGAGCAGCTCGATGAGGAGGTGGCCAAGGATAGTTTCATGCAGGCTGATCTGTTTCCCACGGCGACGCACAGCCCACCGTTGGGATAGACGACAGCCTCACGCTTCCGCGGAGGTTCGGGCTCCTGAGGCTGCTGCTCCATGCTCAGGAGGGCTCAGTTGCACGGCGCCCACTCTCCCTCTTGACGCCCGATGCGTGCCTATAGATCAATCAATTTATTGTAATCAAACAGTCGGGGCAAATGTAAGCAGGCCCCACGTCAGATCGCTCTGAGCGCAGGGGACGTAATTGAGGATTACTCGCAGAGTTACTGCATACAACAGCGGCAACTATCGCTACGGCCTATAACTTGGAGGGGGGATACACCCAATCAATTTTCTGTTCAATGTCTTGTCCTGCAGTGGTTTTCTCGCTCGCGCTGACATCCAGGGGGCGCATCACCAGGGGCCGGCATCAGAGTTGGGCAGCAGTGCCCCACCGTACCCTGCATCTAACCCTCATCCAGCTTACACAATGGTCCGCTGCGACTCTACTGCGAAGCGGCGGCCGGTTGGTGTACTAATGTATTGGCGATGGTCTGCATGAACAACGCGACTGTTTATATAGAACATGCCTCCTCCTGCCTTGCTGCCCAAGATGCTGTGCTGCAGCTGCTCAGGGTCTTTTGTTACCCATCAGTTTTTACAAACTCCCCATCCCACAAGGTGTTGATGGCCCTAGAGGAAGTATGTGTCTCATTGATCTCAATGAGGCGTGTCTCGTGTGACGTGGGTGGCGGCGCATGCTGCCTCCCCAACCACGGGAACGGGCAAGCACGAAGGGTGCGCTGACACACAACCCCTCGAATGCGCATCACCGACGCGCCCGCCCGTGGAAAAACCGGAACGGAGGGTGACGGTGCGGGTGGTGTTATGCGATGTGCACTGAGGATGCGGGGCCGCGGAAAAGTGGGTCGCCCTCGCTCTCAACCTGGGAATGTACAGTGCGCCGCGTCAGCGGCATTCAGAGGCGTGCAAGAGGCCCAGGCAGGGAGCCCTCTGCCGTGCTGAGCCCCGGGCTGAGGCGCGCGGGGCTGGGCCTGACCGCGCGGAGCACCTCCTCCGCAAGGGGCCAGCACTGGTTGTTATCTGTAGTGTCGGTTTTTGTGGCACGCAGTCGCAAAGTGGCTGCATACGCACCGTTGGTGACAGGAGGACAATTCGCGCGGTTGTTGTTGTGATCTGATGCTCCGCCGCAAGCGCGGGGACCCGAGGTGTGGCGGCCTCACAACCGCACGCGAAGGTCGGCCAACAGGGGCGCATCGCCTGACCTCGAGATGCTCAAAGCCCGCCAAACTGACGGCTACCAAAGGCAGGGCGGCGGGACACGCACACACATTCAACACACACCCACGCGCTCGCGTCTGCAGGGGCGCGGGGGCGGTCCCTATTCGACCCGCTTGGGGCGCCAACCAGCGGCCTCTAGGTGCCGCGGGCCCCCGGGCCGCGAGTCATCGCGCGGCCCAGGTTGCGCCCGGAATGGAATCCGACGGCGGCCGTGGTGGCCGCGCACAACGCTTTTAACAGAAACGGGCGGCGGCGCCGGCCTGCTCAGCCTGCAGCACGCGCAGCAGGTCCGTGGTGGCGCCTGAGTTGGTCGCGCTCAGGCCGGCGAGCAGGTACAGCGCCTCATCAGATATGAAATTCGAGCCGCCGGAGCCCAGCCCGGCGGCGCGCACCGGCGGCAGCAGCGCCGCCTGCGGCGCCGGCGCCGACCAGAGGTCGAACTGCGCGCCGCCGCCCAGCGGCGCCGCGGCGTGGGGCGAGGGCATCGGCGGCGACGAGGTCGTGTTGAAGGACGGGGTGACGAGCCCTGAGGGCGACGAGTCGCCAGAGGTGGACAGCAGCTTCGGGGAGCAGCTGCCGCTCGACAGCAGGGACCAGTCGCAGCCCGACCAGGCGGGCGCCGCTGCGGCGGCTGCGGCCGCGGCGGCTGCGGCGGCCGCCGCGGCGGCGCTCTGGGCCTGCTGCAGCTGCACGGCGGCCTGCATCTGCTGCTGCGCACGCAGGCACTGCGCGGCAAACGCGAGCTCTGCGTCGAGCTGGGCGCTGTACAGCTGCGGCTGCGGCGGCACGGCGCACACCTGCGGCTGCAGCGTCGCGGCCCCCAGGTCGAGCGGCGCCGCCCAGCTGGCGGCGGCCGGGTATCCAATAGCACCGGCGTCGTAGCTCGCGCGCCGTCCACACGCGCCGCCGTTGTAGCAGCCGCCGGAGCAGCGCGCCGCGCCGCAGCCGTGGCCGCCGCTGGGGCGGCCGAGCAGGCCGGCGGCCTCTGCGGCGGCCATGACCTCGTCGGCGGAGGGAGAGGGGCTCCTGACCTCATGGGGGTGGTGCGCGAAGAAGCACATCGGCCTCATGCAGCTGCAGGGAGGGGCAGAAACATCACGAGCAGGGAGGGGCAGGCAGGGCGGGACACGTGAGGCGGGGCTGCGTGCCTGGGTGGTTGATGAGGCTGCTCTAATGAGGGTGGCACGGCGCGCGAGGCTCAGGTGGAGCCCGATGCCAAGCCGCGCAATGGGCGGTTTCGACGGCGCCCACCTGGAGCCGTGCTGGCAGATCTCGGTCTTGAAGCGGCTGGGGTGCAGCCAGTGCTCGAAGACATTGTGGGCGTAGGGGCAGGCCCTGTGGATGTTACGATGTGTGTGGAGACGACTTCAGTTCAGCCAGCTCTTCTGTTGCTAGCTTGCTGACTGGCCGACAGGCCACCTGCGGGAGGACACGTGGTGACACTGCGCGGTGGCTCAGGCTTTCGCTCTGCCAAGGGCTGCTGCTGCCTTGCTGCTGCTGCTGCTGCTGCTGCTGCTGCTGCTGCTGCTGCTGCTGCTGCTGCTGCTGCTGCTGCTGCTGCTGATTAGCGCAAGCCGTGACCAGCACCCTGTGTAAACTACACCCTCGCCCATCTCCGCCACTGCGCAGCGCCAATCACCCACCTGCCCTTGCGGCAAGCACGCCGCGCCTTGGGGCAGAGCTTGGGCAGGTGAGTCTGAGGGGGGCGCCTGGTCACCACCTCGCCGCCGGCGCTGTGCGCAAATGGGCACTTGTCCCAGTCATCGCGCGTGTGCTCGGGGTTGTCGCACTCCACGACCTCTGAAAGGTGCAGGTAGGGGCAGGCAACGGCGGTCGGACCTTGATGTTGGGCGGCGCGCGCGGATTCACAGAAGAGAACACCACCCCCCCTTCTGCGTGACCAGACGACGCAGGCAACCCAGCAGGGTGCTCACTGAAACAGTACATCATGAACTCATCAGCAAAGGGCGCCGGGGGCCGCTCCTTCGGGGCCTGATGGTCGAGCAAGGGAGCGGGGTAGCAGGGGTGGTGGTTGCGCAGGCGCCCTAGTGAAATCGCTCAGAGAAGGTGGGAGCCGCTTGACACTGTTGCCGTTGGCTGCAGCGTAACAGTGACATAACACATAAATTCTTGATGCTTGTTTCATTGTGCAGGCCCACGCTGAGAGGCTTGGCCGTAAATCAGCAGGGCTCAATTGACTGGGATTACGCAGCCCCACAGCCAGACGGCATCGCTACCCGACACACAGAAACCCGCTAGTTATGTCACAAGGCCTCGACCGGGGGCCCCGTCGCGGACTGGCGGGATGGAGCGAGAGGGCGAGCGGGGCTACGAAGTCGACAGCCCCTCACCTCTGCGGCGCGCTCCGGGGGCGCCGGGTCGTTGGCTGGAAACCCCAGATAGCACATGGTACAGTGTTGAGCTCTCAAGGGGGCCGGAGTGCGGCAAGGGGTTGCGGGAAAGACCGGTGTGGGTTTGTGCGCGGGCCTTGAAGCTGGGTATGGGCCTTGGTGGGACCGTATTTGTGGTCTGTTATCCTGAGATGTCGCAGAGAATGAGTACGGAAAGCAGGGGGAAGGCTCATGTGCAAAAATCTCGAGTTCCGAAAGCACTTCGGGCACGTAGCCTGTTGTGTCAGCCCGTCACACACTTGTGGCACCTACTCGTGTGCCATCCACCCATGTCAGCAAAGTTGTGCTTCGCGTGACTGAATCATCACCTGCCAATCCTTCTGGCCGCCGGGCGGCGGCTGATGGCGTCAGGCTGGCGCGCCGATCACCTTGGTCGGTTGTCCGCACCGACAGTCCGCCGCACGGCAGTTGTTCAGCAAGCTACAGGCAGCGTGCGCACACCCACCCAGCGACATGCACATGCGTAAAGGAGAAAAGCAGTCGTACCGTGCCCAGGCTCTGCCGCACACATTTTGAATGCACGGAGCAAAGCAACATACACACGCACGCATGTATGGCGCTGTTTGCAACCAGAGCTGGTAGCGCTGATGGCAGCCTTTGCCAACAAGCAGTCAGCTTCAGTAAGTCGGCCCAGAAGCAGCCGTACTGTACACCCCCATTGCATCTGATTGGCTAAAGCGGAGCCCTGCTGCCGCGCGCCAATGCAGCATCCCTTCTGTGCCGAGTGAGCCCTGTACCAGCGTAAGCCAACCAACCATACAGCACAGATTCTTCTCGCCTCGCAAACACCGTATGAGGAAGCTTTCATGAACGTCCTCCCTCCACTCTTTTGCAGCGACGACGCGCCAACTGGCCGCCAAATGGCCGTGTCTGAGTGTCACCACATTGCCCACCTATTGTGCTGCTGCCGATTCAAAGGAAACATCAACGCATTGTCCCAATCGCCGTACGGTCGGCACTTCAACACGGCACCGAGATCAGTTTGAAATCGCGACAGCCATGCCAGCGGCTTCACTCGCTGTCGGCAGCATCAGACGCTGACACCCTTATCAACTTACGAAAATAAAGTTTGCGACGGTGATAATTCATTATTTACTAAGAAGCCTCCCAAGAGTCGATTAGCTCATCAACCACATTCTTGACGCTTCCTGACGGTGTATGTGTGCAGCCCGCGTGCTATGAACCATGTTTGACGACGAAGAGCGCGACGTGGGGATGCGGACGGCGCTGGATAGGGCCAGGAGCCTGAACGACAAGGTCAAGCTCGCGCTCGGAGCGTTGCGTGCGCAGGGTGCGCATTTGCCACAACGGCTGGAGCAGGACCTGGAAGCGCTCGATGCTGTCAGGTGGGACGGAGACCGTAGCGCTCGTAGCATACCCAGTCCTTTGCAAGGACTGCTGTCTGTGCGTTGCAGTCGCAGGTTGGGCTGCGCCGATGGCGACCCGCCCTTGCTGAGCGCCCGCTGCCTGGGACCGTCCTGCGGCGACGGTGTCGTAAAAATCCAGGGCGAAGCTGCAGCAGATCGAGGACCTTCTAGAAGGGTGCGGCGCGCTGACGAACAGGTCCAGCCAGCAGGTGCAGTGGTGTGTGCAGCAGGAGCGCCACATGCGCGCCCTGCGGCGCTCCCGCGGCAAGTTTGTGTCTTGCAAGTGTATGCCCCCCCCAGCATATGCGTGGCACAGCTCCATGGTGCTCAGCTTTGTGTAACAGCCCGTCGCCGCCTGCAGGCCCTCTAGGCGCATCCAAATACGGCCTGGTGGCACACTGCTGCTTCGCATGGCACGCAGGCTGAGGCCCTCTGCAGCGTCGACCAGGCGCGGGGCGACCTGATCGCCACCTGCCGCTACTGCTGCAAGTACGTCGAGTCCTGCCAGGTGCGTGAGCCCCACCGCAGGGAGCGCCATGCTCCATGAATGCGGCGCTGAGGGGCGCGGGGCCGTCGCAAGGGGGGCAAGGGGCAGCCAGCCGGGCGTGGTGGAGGGTACAGCTCGAACCTGCACTGCCCCTTGAAGCATGTGCTGCCTCGATACGACACCACGCACGGGCTCGAGACACATACGCTGCCTCCTGATGCCGCCACAGGATCTGCTGTCGGAGGTGCTCGAGTTTTGCGAAGTTGGGCCCGACGAGGACGTGACGCCGCGCGAGTTCGCCACCTGCTGGCGCGCTGCGGCGGACGCGGCCGCCACGATGGATCGGTGCGCGGCTGGATACACGCGCGCGTGCGCTGGCGTGGGCGCGAGCGGGTTTGCTTTCGTTCCCAAGCTTGTGAAGCTGCCGGGGTGGTTGAGCGCGCGGGGATGCAGCATCGCCGAGCGCGCTCAGCAGCTGAGCGCGGCGCCGCCTCGCTCAAATGCTCCCGCGCAGGCCAGATCCAGATGGCGCGATGCCCAGCTATGGGACCATTACCTTTAATGCAACACATACAAAGTTTGTGCATGGGGATCCAGCGGCGGCGGAGGCCACGTCAGCGCCGCCTCTGCACGCCCCCGCGGCCGGCTCGCCCGCGCGCCGCCGCCCGGCCAGCGCGCGGCGCGACGCCGGGCAGCTGGCGGACGGGGGCGACGTGGGCGCGGGCGCGGCGGGAGTGTGGGGCGGCGGCCCTGCGGCGCGTGCAGGCGCGGGGCCGGTGCGCGACGCTGGACAGCACGACCAAACGCAGCAGCCGTGGC
>NW_014012562.1:0-17136 GCF_000611645.1 Monoraphidium neglectum
GCGCACCTTAATCCAGGTGCCGGCGATTGCGGGCAGCACCACGCGCACCGCCGGCGAGGGCGCGGCCGCCGCGGCGGCGTCCACGCGCACGGCGCTTTGGGCTGCGAGGGCCTGTCGAGGGCAGATGGGTTTCGAGGGAGGGTGGGGGCAGAGGTGTGTATGAGCAGGGGCTAGGGGGACTCGGGCAATGGGCGGCGCCGCGACGCGCCGTCTGATGTGGGGCCGCAGCCTGCGGACTTTTGCACTCTCTGCCTTCGGGTGCTCTCACTACACCGTATAGATAACCCGATGTGCCGTATCAGAACCCTCCAGGGGCCGCCCGCCGCCGCGCCGCCGCCCGCAAGCTGTGCGGGACGCGGGCGCGCGGGCCCCCTCCCGGCGCGCGGCGGCGGGGGCATCCCTGCATGTCGAAGGATTCGCAAGCTCTGGGTGCTGCTGAAAGAAGTTGACACCGCGCGAACATCTTTTGACACCCGGCGGCCGCGCCGCACTGATGACAGCCCATGCATGAGCGCGCCAGGGGCGCACGACTGTACCGCCTTCCATCCCATCGGGCCACCCTCACCTTCAGCTGCAGCAGGCTGAGCGCCCAGGCCGCCGCCACAACCACCGCCAGGTCAGCGCAGCCGCGCACGAAGAGCAGTGCGACGACGGCGGCGATGACGGCGGTCGACGCCGCCGCGAGCGCCGCGGCGCGCGGCGCCGCGCACAGGGCCGAGCCCGCGCTGGCAGACGAGGGGGCGCGGCGCTTGCCGCCGTCGCACTCGCTGGCAGGGGCGGCGGCAGCGGCGGTGAGGTGCACCGCGGGGGCCGGCTGGGCTGCGGCGCGGGCCGCGAGCCATTGGGAGGGCTTCGCCTGTGGCGCTGAGGAGCGGTCGCTGCGTCGCCTGCGGCGGAGGAGCGCCGCCGCCACAACAGCGACCGCCACCGCCACCCTCAGCGGAGAACGCTTGCTGCTGGAATCAGCCACCATTGCTGCACCGCACAGCGTAGCTAAGCTTGCGATGGGCTAGCTGCGTCGGACAACGCCCGCCACGAGCGAAGCGCGTCCCCGGAAGCAAAATCACACCACTAATGTATATATCTGAAGCAGCTTCATATACCGGTAAATTCTGCTGCACAAAGCACCCTGGTGCAGAATGGAAGATCAAATCTCCCAAAGGACGAGCGCCAAAGGGGGAAGGGGGATGTACCGTATTGTTCTGGAGCTGAACACTTCCCGAGTCAAAATTCTTCCTTGCGCCTACCCCACGATGGGCGCCAGCCCAGGCGGGGTAGCATGGCGCACCTGCGGTACGGGTGGGCAGTAGGCCGAGCTGCGGCCAAGCGATGCTGATTTGGCCTCCAAGAGGCTGCAGCAGCCAACGCCAGCATGAGACGATATGTTACATATCCACATAAACATGCGCTCTTAACAAGCGGTGCAGTTGAAGACTGCACGCGGCCGCGGGCGGTCAGCTCATTGCCCTGCAGCCCGCAATCATCGCGCCGCCTCGGGCGGAGGTGCTGGCAACAGCAACCATCGAGGCTGTGGCGTCATGTCCCGGCCGCTGCGCCCTCCACATTTGCGCCACGCGGCTCCTAGGTGTGCGCGCCACACGCGCGCGGGCAGCAAGGGAGGTGCTCGATTCGGGTTGAGGGCGGGGGGCGCAGGCGCAGGGTGTGAGAATCGAACGCAGTCGCCGGAGAGCGGAGTAAAACGGCAACAGGGGGCTGAAATCGCGCCGGTGCGGTTTTTTATTCGGAGTGCGTCTTGAAAGCCAAGCGAAAGGGGCACATGCGGCAAGCACGCCCAACGCACAACGGCACCAATGAACATGGGCTGCGCCACAAAGGGCAATCAACCGCAACACAGGGCGGCGCAGGCGGCCTGCCGGCTGTGTGAGCGATTGTCGTTGGGCGCCTGCCAGAACCATGTGGATGCAGTACATACCATGCCAGCACATGCGCGGTCCAACCCATCCCTCGCACGCCCGGGCCCGCGGCGCGGGCACGGGGGGCGCGAGCGCACGGATGGCGCCACCAAAACGGGCCCTGCATGCATGCCCCTCCTCCGCCTGCCTCGCGTGCAGTGGCGGGCTGGATTGGGGACGAGTCAGAGTGCTGGACGCGGGTGCTAGTGCAACCAGTGTGCGCGGTCGCCCCTTGATGAGCCATGCGGCAGAGCAGGCCTCGCGTCACGAGCCTGGCCAGCAGGCGAGGTTGCAAGGCCAACCGCATCAGGCATTCACAACTTTATACTTGCGTGTATTTATTCTAGTTCGCGTTGATTGCGACGCGGTGCACCCGTATGTACAGAATCTTCTGTTGCACACGCTTTTAGCGGGGGTGCCGGCAGCGGTCGCGGGCGTGGACTCGAATCGAGGCCAGAGCGACGCGCAAGGGTGCATGAAACGGCAAGCCAGCTCGCCGGGTCGGGCGGCGCGGCTGGCGTATTTATGGCTGTGCAGCGCAGGGCGGAGCGTTCGTCACGGTGTGTTGCTTTTGGTTCAAGCTGCGGTGCGTGCGCCTTGCGACGGCAGATGCAAACCAGTCGTCCAGAAAAGGGCGTGCACGTGCCCGCGTTCGTTGTGCGCGGCGCGGCGCAGTGCGGCGCTGCGCGGCGTATGTAGCGCAGCGAGGGTCCAACACGCGGAGCGGGGCCGCGCGGGCGGCCCAATCGAAGGGGCCGAGCGCATCCCTGCTCAGCGCAGGAGCGCTCGCTGCATGCCTTGGAGCCGGCTGCTGGTCAAAGTTCCGCCGGACCCCCCTTAAACGAACCTCACCAAAACCAGGGAGGTTAAGGCCTGCCGCACAGGCCTCAAACCCCTTGGCGGATGGGCTCACGGGCCGCCAGGCGCGGGCGCCGCGGGCAGCTGGTTGTTGACCGGCAGGCAGCCCCTGCCCCTCGCGGCCCGCGCCGTCTTGAACAGCGTGATCACTGCGGTCGCCTTCGCCGGCGGCGGGTTCGCTGGCGCGCCCACGGCGGGCGGCGGCAGGCCGAGGAGCGGGCCGTTTGCGTCCCAATTGATCAGCGTGAGTGTCAGCTGCTGGCTGTTGGCCGTGTACTTCTTGAGCACGTCCACGTAGGGCGGCTGCACCGTCGACGACTTCGTCGTCTCCCCGTTGACGATCGGAACGCCGATGCCCGAGGCAACGACGTTGCCCGTCTGGCACACGCGCTTCCTGCGCTTCGTGTCCTTGAACTGCGGCGTGCAGAGCTCCGCAGATACCGCGGTCGGCAGGCCGGCCGCCGTGGGGACCTTGCACGAGACGCCGCCCGCGGGCGGCGCGCGCGTCGCGATGCGGCCGATGGGGATGTCAAAATTCGTGAAGGCGCGGTTGGACTCGCCATAGAAGCAGGGCAGGGGGCTAACCAGGACGGGTGCGACGTTGCCATAGTTGGTGGTGTCCGATACAGTCAGCAGCTTGTCGCATTTGACCGACTCGAGGCCGTTGGGGTATGCGATCTGGAGGGTTCCGATGCGGTAGCTGCCGATCGGGAACACCACCCGAGTGATGGGTAAGAGGGTGTACGAGGCATTGAATGAGATGAAGGCGTTGAGGGCGGCCGAGCCGACAGAGTTTGCGGTCCTGCAGGGGGAGGGGCAGACAAGAAGCTTGGGGCCGGGCCAGCTGTGTAAGCGGTCAAACAATGGTCAAACATTGGTGAATGGCAAGGTCTGTGCTGCATCTGCTGGCTTCATGCTGGCAATCATGTGAGAGGTCCGAGGTTCAAGCAATGTTGAGGGCTGGCACGGTCGCCGTTGTACTTGGTCTCGTTTCAGCCCCAGATACAATTCTGTCGCTTGCAGCAGCCCAATGTGGCGGCACGGCTGCGAGCATGCCGCAAGCCGCCAGCAATACAAACGGCAGCGGGCGGTGGCACTGCTGCGGCAGACAGGGCAGCCCTGCCGGCCGGCCCGCCAAAAGCAGTGGGCGTGCGCGTGCGCGTGCGCGTGCTTGCGCGAGCGCCCCTTGCTCGTGCGCAGCCAGCACGCCGGCCGCCGCTGCCATGCGTGGAGACGGACAGGCGGATGGCGCGCCGCACCCACCATATGGCGTTGGTGGTGACCATTGTGGTGGGCTTCAAGTTGTTCGGGAAGTTGGGGTCGGCAGGGACCGGCGGGACGAGCGCGGCCGGCAGCGGCGGGCCGCCCATCTGGTACTGGCAATCTTGGTCGAGGGCGGTGGCCGCGATGGGGACGACCAGGTCTCGGCAGATCTGCGGGCGGCGGAAGTTTGGCGGGCACCGGCGGGGGGCATTGAGGCATGGAGGAGGTCTGGCGGCGACGGGCGCGGGCCCGAATGCGCATTGAGCGTGAGGCCGCGGTGCACGGCTGATGGTGGGTCAGGAGCGGGCCCGGCACGACAACAATCTGGCAGATGACGAGCTTGTCGGTAGTTTTGGACTGATGGAGTTCGTTTGCATGGGTGCGGCAGGCTGCATTTAGGCATATGCCATGCTTCTCTTCGGCCTCCGTGTGCTTTTTTAAGCACTGCTCAGTGCTTGCGAAAGCGGAAGCGTGAGCGGGCGGCAGACGCGCCCGCAGCACATATGCAGCAGCCTGCAATGCATTTGTGCGCAGGCCACGGCCTGCCGTCATCCACGCAGAGTGCGGAGGCCCCACAAGCGCAGATATCCGCGTACGTATCCGGCGCACCGGGGTGCAGGCTGGGACGACGACGGTGCTTGGGGGGCAGCGCTGAGTGACGCCCTCAAGGATCCTGTAAGTGTAAGTGTGGCCTGGTCACGCAGTCGGGGAATATGGTGGGGGTGGGGGAGTACGCGAGCGTCGTCCGAGATCCGCTGTTGAAAAGTGCAGAAAACGGCTTTCTGAGAGTCAGGCTTCATCCCACCAAGCGTCGGTCCCCAGCGCGCACGCATGCTGCAGTGCGCGCCGGGCGCTGCCTCATACGAGGGGGCGTGCATCCATACTCGACACTGCTGCCTCGCGCTGCCTGCACTGCCGCCTGGCAGGCAGGGAGGGCAGCACAGGTCAAAGGGCAAGGCGCGGCGTGCATCTCTGGCAAACGCGCCGCGTCGCCCTCGCGCCCCCAGTAGCGCCCACCTCGCAGCAGCGTGAAGAACGTGTCTGCCCCTACAGTGGTGATGACAGGCGGCGGGGCGATGGGGGTCGGCGGGACATTGGCCACAAACTCGACTGTGATGCCGGCCACGGTTGTGGGAGGGGTGACAAGGAAGAAGGCGGCCTGAGGGGAGATTTTGGGCGGGTGGAGGTGGGAGGCGAGACAGGGCAACTGTTGACTGCTGTATGTAGGGCATCCAAACGCAGCCCTGGGTCAGGAAAGGCAGGACCTGCGTCAAGCTACGATCAAAGCAAGCGCCTGAATTTGGGGTTCTGCGCGATGTCCATGTTTCGCTCGTTGTCGTGCGGATTCTAGCAGGCAGGGTCTGGCAGCGTAATGCACGCCACGACACGCCATGGCAACAAACACTGACTATTACGCACGGGTTTGGGACCTGCGGTCCCTTTCAATTTGGTTGTTCCCCACCTTGTTGACGGTGTAGGTGTCACAGCTGCCAGTCGGCAGCAGCAGAGGCGCGATTCCGGAGCAAACAACGTCGGCGTTTGCTGGGACGGGCGAGATGACGGCCACAAGCAGCAGTGCAGCTGCCGCGCCAAGGGCGGCAGCAGGGCGAGCCGCGGGCACCATTGCGTCGTCGATAGCCCTGCACCGCAAGTGTTTTTGTTCATTCACGCTTCCATGGGCGTACTTGCGAGGTTGGGGCCGAGCGGGCAGCGAAAGGCGAAATCCACATCGGGCTGTGTGACCCGCCGGACCACAGCTGGCTATGCTAAGGTTACCAAAGCTAGGTCCGGCAGGCTATCCGACGAACGCACACAAACACAGTCAGACACCGTGACCAGCAGCCACATGCCGCTTGCGTGCGTGGCCTCCCCTCGGAAGTGTTTTTGCTCTGTGCACTGCCTGGCCGCGGTTTTTGATGAAACCAGGAAACCTATCAGGTGCTTCTCACCGGCAGAGAGGGAGCTGTAACGGAGTAGATCAGCGATGGACAGCAGGTCTGCAAACTGACGTGTTGGTTGGAGACTGGTAGGGACCACAAACGCGTGATTGAACATTGACGGCAATCAATCCTGGGCTCTCTTGAAAACGGCTGACTTGTTCTCACCCCCTCGAGAGAGCACGAGTCACCCCGTGGAGAGCTTCGTGGCCGCGGGGAGGTTCGTGCCCAAAAAGGGGTCGACCGCTGACCTGCAGAACAGGCCCATAAAAACAAAATTTTCACGTGCGCGCCACCGGGCTAGTGGACTGCAGCGCCCGTTCAGTGGCCACGGATGATGGACCAGACAACGGGCTAGGTCATATCTTTATACCAGCCGCAGCGCATCGTCCACGCTCATGTACTGATACCACAGAAGTATCTAAATTTAGAAACCTCTTGTTGAGATAGGGAGTGTGCAACTCATGGCCGTACAAGGCTGGGAGGTTGACTGCCCAACACAAAAAATCGTTTGCAGTGTACAGGTCTGGCGCGATCCCAAAGCCCTTCGCCTCGCACGCCACGCTGGAGCCGTACGAACAGCGATTGGTCTTGTCATGAAGGCTTTGGCGGCCACGACGCCTTGAAGGGAAGGCTGGTGCGCCCTGATATGTGCACGCGTGCGACAACAGGCCGTGGCACTTGGACAGCGTCCAGGTTCCCGCCGGGCAGCGACGGTAGCGGAGTGGCACAGGCTACCGCTGGCGTTTGCATGTAAGAGTGCATTAGGCATGGTGTATTTGCATGGATCGCGCACATATTCAGGCACGAAATGAGCAGGGTGCTGGTCATCCAGCGTCCCGCACTATCCATTGATCCGCACGGGTGCCGACACGTGCCGGCTACCATAATTCCTGCAGTGTGTCAGCGATGGGGCCCGCATGCTTTGCAGCACGTGAGGTACTGGCATGCTCCTCTGAGCAGAGGTTTGTCATTGTGGGGCGCGGGACATTCTGCGCGCCTGCTGCTACTCAATGCTGCAGTGACATTCGGTCGACGCAATGGTCCCGGGTGGCGAAACAACCGCGCACCCACAGACAAGCTACTCTGTAGGCGTTTGAGATGTGATATTCTTTCATTCATGATTGCGAAGTTGCATGGGCTTGGTCAATCGCTGGCTTGCTGCGACTCAGCGACGCGCTTCCCATTTCGGAAGGCTGCGGAATGCCGGCTAGCAGCTGCGAGGTCGTGGGATATAGATTATTACCAGGGTATGAATATTGTGGCATACACGGTGGAGTGTGACGGCAGTGCACTGCAGCACTGGTGACATGTAGCAGCACAGCACGCAGCTACATGTGACCCATGGGCGTTGGTACATTGGTTGGCTGGGTCTACAGCTGCGTCAACGTTTCGCGAACCTCATCCGATAAAAGTGCGCGGCTAGTGCCTGGTGCCTGTTGATCAGGCTTGCGCTGTTGCGCATGCTATGCCTGCCAATGCTATGCCTTGAAGACGGCAGGCGCGACGTGAGCAGCAGCGAGATGACTTGCAGGCCAGGAGGACGCAAATGAGATAAGCGATCCTAACCAGATCCAAGCAGTAGCAGTAGCAGCAGCAGCAGCAGCAGCAGCAGCAGCAGCAGCAGCAGCAGCAGCAGCAGCAGCAGCAGCAGCATACACGCAAGCGTGCATTTGTTGAGTCTGCACCCCTGCAGTATGGCAACAGACCAAATGGATTGGCGCATTGCTGCCTAATTTCCCACAGTGCTTGCTGTATCCATGCATGTGTTGCCGGTGTCATGCACACTGTTGCATGGTCACTGCTTCATGAGTCAACGGACCATGTCTTGATCGCACATGCCAGCTATAAATGATGCATCCCGGGAGCCTGGAGGCACCTTTAACACACCTTGCATGCTTATGAGGCCCACAACAAGGCTTGTGGGCTAACCAAATCATAGGAAGGTCAAACATTGTTGATTCTGGTCAGCGCAGAGTTAGATGACACACGCGACGTATCCATGATTGATTTGAGGGATTTTAAAACCATGAACGTCTCAGTTACCACTCGTTTGGGTGTCAGAGACAGGGAAAGTTGCCGAGGTCCGAGCATGACCCTTCGCGATTATGGAAGTTACTCGTGAAGCGGAGGTCTTTAGTGCAAATTCGAGGAGGCTCGATCGAGGCACTTAGAACGGACAACGTCGGGCGACGACGACGCACGAGATGCGCCGACACCTACAAAAACAGCCATCGAGCAGCTTGCGCTTGCAGCGCCACCAACCTGGGCTGTAAAGCTTGGTCTGCCTTCGTGATGGATGCAGTTATTGCGCCGCCATGTGCTGAGGAGGGCGGTGGAGGCGCTTGCAATGGCTGTGTTGGGCGGGTGGTGAGCGTGGCGCAAGCGGCTGCGCGTGCAGCAGTACCCATGTCAGCAGCAGCAGCAGCGTCGTCAACACCAGGGGGCACAGCAGGGGCAGCGGCGGCAACGCGGGTGGATCCTGCGGGTTTGATCTCTCAGCAAGCTGCCTCGAATCAGCCAGGCGTGCCGCCGTCGCACCAGCAGCCGCAGCGGCCATGGCAGCAGCAGCAGCAGCAGCAGCAGCAGCAGCAGCAGCAGCAGCAGCAGCAGCAGCAGCAGCAGCAGCAGCAGCAAACAGAAGGGGGCTACACACGCGACCACGGTGCGCGCCAGAAGAGGGCGCGGAGGCCATACGTGCAGCTGCCCTGGAGGTAGGACGGGGACCAACGGCTCGTCTGGCCGCGGCCATAATCAACGAAGTGCACTAGGCACTCCTCCGTGCTGTGCGCGAATGCGAGCCGCCCCAGCCCTCTGCCCCCAGAGGGGAGGGGGCCGCAGATGTCGCAGGCCGCCCCGCAACGTGCCAGCTGCCTGGAGCCAAGCAGCAGCACGCGCTGTATGTCTAAATTTTGTTTGATTCACAGGCAGCACTGCAGCAGGTAAGTCAAGAGGTGCCGTGTTATCTTCTGATCAACCTGCGCACCACGTCGCGCCCTACCGCTCGCGCACCCGCCTTTGGCGGCCGCCTCCCCGGTGTCTGCCCGCATGCAGCTACCCGGGTCTGGATGCCTCGTCATCGCTCCGCGCGCTGACGACGGTCGGCGCCACCCACCAATTCGCCGTCCAAGGGTGAGGCCACTTCCTTGGACCCAACGACCGGCAGCAGTCCGGCAGCAGTCTGGCAGCAATCCGGCAGCAGTCCAGCGGACACAGGAGCGCCCGCCGCGGCGGCGCATTGGGAGACACCAGATACAGCAACAAGCCCGCATGCGCGCACCTGCATGCCTTCCTGCCTGCCTGCCTGCCTGCCTGCCTGCCTGCCTGCATGCAGCTCTACTTGCTTGAAAGGATGTTTGAAGCCAGACAAAACTAAACGAGGGCAAATGAAACTGTCAAACCTCGACCGCACCCCGCGCCCCGCCCCCCTCTCCCATTTGCAGCTACGCGCTCGCGCGCTCCCTCGGCAGCGGCGCTCGCCTCTGCTCCGACGCCTTTGGCGCGGGGGGCCGCGCGTTCCGCCTGGAGGTCTACCCCGCGGGCCTGGCCGCGGACTGCTGCACGCACATCGGGGTGCTGCTGACGTCACCGACGGCTGGGGCGGGGGCGGGGGCAGGGAAGCCGGCGGCGGGGCAGCAGGTGCTGTATGAAATCGCGATCCTTGACCAGGTGGGGGCCGGATGAGAATGCCGTCTCGATCAGAAAATAATAAATAGACGAATCTTGTGCAGAAGTATCATTGTAGGCTTGCTGGGCTGTTGACCTCGCCGCGCTGTGTCGTGCCGTGCCATGCGTGCTGCCGTGCCAGGAGACACGGCTCGTGCTGCTTGCCGCTCTAGGCTCGTCTGCGGCGCGTGTCACTGCCCCAAGCCGCGCCCGGCACTGAGGCAAGCAGGCACCTTGAACGCCCAAGCACCCACTTACCCAACCCGCACGCGGACGCGCAGAGCGGCGCCGGCCGCCACCTCGCGCGCGCGTCGCGCCCCGGCGCGCCGCCGCTGTTTGCGCCGCTGGCGGGCGTGGTGGCCGCGTACCCGCGCTTTGTGCGCGCGGCGGCGCTGGAGCGGCGCGCGGCGCGGTACCTGGCCGGTGACAGGATCGTATTCAGGTGAGGTTGGCTGTGTGTAGCAGTTATCACCAGATATGGTATGATAGTCGAGATATTACGGGTATCATCGGCTAGTACCTGCTGCTAGTACCAGCCTGGTAATATCTGCAATATCACCATATGGGTTCAGACTGCTGTAGTACCAGATGCTTGCACCTGAATGTGATTGCATGATTTAGTGGCCCACTCCACCCGGGGTAGTGCAATGCTGCACGCGTGGGTCTCAATCCGTGCACAAGTGCACTGACAGAGAGCGAGCCGCAGTCAAAGTGCGCGACCAGGCTGCGGGCTGCTTTGGCTGGCACCTGCAGCTGCGCTGCTGTGCGCACGCCCGACACATCCCTGCCTCGCGGTTTTTGCTACACTCAGAGTGACAGTTGAGATCATCAGGAGCTGGAGCGGCGCGCCGGGCCAGATGCTGCAGCCGGGCGAGTTCCTGCCCCCAAGCCCCATCCACGGCGCCGGCGCTGCCGGCCTGGGGCCGGCCCCGCCGCAGCTGGGCGCGCGTGACGTGGCGTCGCGTGGGCGCGTGGCTCGATGCGCAGCGGCGTGGCAGCCACAGTGCGATTTTAGTGGCTGCAGCGGCGAGGCGTGCGCGTCGGCGTGGGCGGCGGCGGCGGGGCCGCCATCTGGGCAGCAGCAGCAGCAGCAGCAGCAGCAGCAGCAGCAGCAGCAGCAGCAGCAGCAGCAGCAGCAGCAGCAGCAGCAGCAGCAGCAGCAGCAGCAGCAGCAGCAGCAGCAGCAGCAGCAGCAATGGTCGGGCGCGAACGAGGGCCGATGTCCCTGCGCCGCTTGTTCGTGGCCGGGGCGGTGGGTGGCGGAGCCTGCAGCCCACGAGCCCGCACCGGCTAAATTGCAAGGTCACTGCAGCGCAGGCATGCACGGATGCCCGCCGGTGTGCCACTGCTGCCAGCCTGCGCGCCGCTGCCAGGCCGCGCCCGAGGCATGCAGCTGCTGCGGGGAGGGTGCCGACCCTCAGCTCAGCGGGCCGCACCATCCAGTGCCCCAGAGCGCCTGCGGGCCATGGCACGCCCAGCCTCCGCCGGCCCCGCGCGCGCCGCGCGAGCGGCGCTGCGGGTGCCCGGACTGCAGTCCAGAGGCGCAGCCGGCGATGGCCTTTGCGAGCGGCCCGGCCTCTGCGCCGCTCGCGCCCGGCCACCCTTGGCACGTCTGGATGGGCTGAAGCGGCTGGGTGCCCGTAGGCGGGCCTTTCCGCTGGTTTCCGGGACGCTCGGGCGGAGTCGCTGAGTTGGCTGGGGGGCGCGTGTGGCCTCACAGCCTCGGAGCCCTCCCATGCTGCCCGCTGCACTGGCAGCAGCGCGCGCTCTCAAAACCCTAACATTTTCTATGGGTGCCCAGGAACGCCGCCGCCGCTTGCCAGGCTCGGCTGTATTTGTATGCCACAAACATGTGTAACCCGATTACAGGCTCAAGACTAGGACGAGTTTTCCCTGCCAGACAGAAAGAGCGGGCGCCGCGACGAGGCCCCACCCACAGCCCCCGCAGGCCGCCGCTCGGCCGACCGGCAGCCGCGGCGCGCGCCGCGTGATTTTGCGCAGGCCGCCGCCGCCGTCGCCGGCCGTGTGCCGAAGCGCAGCCCCAAGCGGACGGCATCCGCCGGGCGCGCGGGTACGGGGGTGCATGAGGTCATGCCGCGGCCCGGATCAGATCAGATCAGCAGTTCTTGCCGACGATCTTGGCGGGGGCAATCTCCAGGATGTTGCCGCGCTGTGTTGAACGACGATGTTTGAAAGGGCGGGGGATGCGTGGGACGGTCAGGCGTTTGCAGATTGCCACTGAGCTGGCGCGAGAGTGCGGGGCGGTGGGTGGCCTCCAGGAACGTCCATGTGCGCGGCAAACAGGGCTGGAGGAAGTAACAACCCGCCCCAGAGGAACCGCTGCACCAGCAGTGGCCGTCAACCCCAGCACGTGACACACACACACAGACACATGCGTACACGCGCGCCACACACGCACACACACACGCAACCACACAAAGCTGCGGCAGGCGGGCGCCAACCACACGTGCCGCCGCGCACCTTGCCGGGCACGCTGCCCTTGACGACCAGGGCGCCGCGCTCAGTGTCCACCAGCAGGACCTGCGCGTTGGTGTAACAAGTGAGCAACAAATGTGTTGTTGTGAAAAGCGCGTGATCATACGACAAAGCAACAACGATTTCGGCGTTATGAAAAAGTTCACGAAAGGTGGGCCGACAGCATTGCGGCGTCGAGCACGTGAGGAGCCGCGTTGCGGCGTGCCCTGACCCACCGCCGCGGACTGTTGCCCCCCGACGCCCCCTGGGGCCGCGCCCCTCCCTCGCCCCGCGCCGCCCGGCCATCTCCGTCATTCAATAAACCCCGCCCGCAAACAAGATGAGTAGCCCCCGCCTCACCTCGAGGGCCCGGACCTTCCGCCGCACGTTGCCCATGTGGCCGGCGCTCTTGAGGCCGGGGAAGGTGCGGCCGGGGGTGGAGCCGGGGCCGGTGGAGCCGTGCTCGCGGTGGGACTTGGAGCCGTGGGTCATCAGGCCGCGGCGGTGGCCCCACCTCTTGATGGTGCCTGCGCGCGCGCGCGTGTGTGTGTGTTTGTGTGTGTTATGTGTGTGTATCAGAGGCAGCAAGAGGGAAAGACAGCAGCCAAGTGTCACGGAGAGAGAGGAAGAGACGGAAGGAGAGGGCGGGAGGGAGGCCCTCCAGTCTTCTTGTGCCCGCTGCCAACGCCTGACCCGGCATACCCCTGGCGCCGTGCACAGCCGCCGCGGCCCCTCGACGGCCAGCCGCCTGGGCGCATACCCGCCCACAGCCACCCGACGCCGTCCCATGTGCATCACCAGCGGCTGAACCGCGACGCGGCCCGCTGCCCTGCACTCCCCTCGCTCTCGCCTCCGCCACAGCCCCGGCACTCGCCAGCAGCTCCCCTCCCCGAATAAGTCCAAACCCCGAGCGCCCAAGTCACATCCGCCCGCCCAAGCCGCCACCGACGCCACTGTTGCCCCTGCCGCCACTCCCCCTGCCCTGCAAGCCATGCACCTGCGACGCCTGCGGTGATCTACCATGATCTGCCGTGATCTGGCGCGATCCGCTCACCCTGGAAGCCCTTGCCGATGGTTGTGCCGGCGATGTCAATGTGGTCGCTGACCTTGATGATGGCGTTGACGTCCAGCTCCTGCCCCGGGGTGTACTCAGCAACCTTGGACGCATCCTTGAGCTGCGGGGTGTGAATGTGTGTGTGTGTGTGTGTGTGTGTGTGTGTGTGTGTGTGTGTGTGTGTGAGAGGACTGGACTGCCAACCGCCCTGCGCCCACCCCTTTCAATCTCGTCCGCCTGCCGCGCGCCCGCCCCGCAGCCTGCGTTCTTCCTCTCTGCGCCAACACACACACACGCACGCACACACACTCATACACACGCACACACACACACACACACACGCACACACACACACACAACACACACACACACACACACACCAGCCCCCTCACCTTGAACTCCCGCAGGTGCTTCAGGGGCTTGCAGCCGGCCTTCGCCAGGTGGCCCAGCTCGGGCTTGCGCACCTTGCGCTCGGCAACCACCTTGTAGCCAACCTGCGCATGCATGCGCGTGGGTGCGTGGTGGTCGATGCCATGCGCCGCGGCCGTCGGGAGCGCGCGGCAGCGTGACGCGCCTAGGGCTTGCGTGCTCGCCGCCGCCGCCGCTGCCGCTCGGCGGCCGAGGGCTGCGTGGGGGCCAGCGGACGCCAGCCGCGCCGCTGCGTCCGTTTCGCCCTGCCACGGCCCCCAGCCCCCGTCCCGATGCGAGGCCGCCCGAGTGCGGCGGGCGGAGGCCGTTGTGTACAGACGCGCCGCTGCTGTCTGTTTCTCAATGTCGCGCCGGGTGCCGACCCCGGCAGCGACGGGTCCGCGGCGTGCGGCTGCTGCAGGCGCACCTGGACCGCGGCGTAGCCGTCAGTCTCGGGGGTCTTGACCGCCGTCACGTAGTTGCCGCTCTCCAGCGAGATCACCGTGGCCGGCACCGCCAGACCCGCCTCGGTGAAGTAGGTCATCATGCCGGCCTTGGTGCCGAAGATGCCCTGCGGGGTCGGCGGCGCGGGGGCGGGCAGCAGCGAAGTGTGCGGCGGCGGCGGCGGCGGGTAGCGCGTTCGTGGGGAAGTGCGTCCAGGAGCGATGCTGGCCCGCCAGGAGACGCAAGAATGCATTCCGTTTCCATTGCGCGATTGATTGAGAGCAATGGGTTTGCTCGCAGCCCGTGGTGCAATCTGAGCCCCATTCTTCGACGAGAGCGGCCGCACAGACGGCAACGCCTATATAAAGTATGCAAGAAACATCGCATAGAAACCATGAAACTAACTCAAGCGCCGCACTCCGGCCACGCACCACGCCCGCCTCTGCCTGCCGGGCCTGCACCACGACGGTGCGGCGGCTGCTGCTGCCCTGCACTGGCCGGAAGGAGCCAAGCTGCTGCTTCGCGGTGCGAGCGCCCGCTGGGGAGAAGGCGGTGAACGCCCTCATCGTTGCTGTGTCTGGCCTCGCTCCGTCACAGAGGCAGCACGAAATGCCAATGGCCCTTTACAAACACGTCGATCAGGATTTATCGGGATTGGTCATAATATTGCGCAGCCCGCGTACGCTCGGTCGCTCGCTGCATCGCCCCATTGTCTCCCAGTCGCTTGTAGTGGCCAGCAGTGGCAAGCACGTGCCACGAGACCATATGCCCAGGGCTTGCTTGGGAGCGCTCATCCCTCCCATTATGACAGTTATCCATCTCACTCGGCTTAGTTAGCTCACCGCAGAGCTCTGGCCATGTGTGTATGAGCTGGGTGGCTACTCACTGCCCCAAACCACCCCAATGTGGCTCGAGAAAACAGCCAAGCACCTGGAGACTGAGCACGCGCGCCAGCTACGGCCGTTATTGGTCCCAACACAACCTGGGCGCGACGCCCTTGAGCGCGCAGCCCAAGCAAATGACAGAAATGCAAACAGCGACACTCTCAAGGGGCCCACAGACCTCAGCTTCGTGGTGTGCGCTGGCCCTGTCCCTGGTTTGGTTGGAAAGGAAATGAATCACTTGGCCGCCGCTGTCACCTGCTGGGCGGCCCCGCGTGCAGTCAACAGATATCCGTTGTCCGCCGCGGCTCCAATCTGAGACGCGCCATTGACGAGCTACGCGCGCTGAGCGCGCCGCCAAGAGCCGCCCCCCGCTCGCGCCGGCTGTCCGGGCCGCCCCGTCGCGCTGCATCCTTTGTTTACGAATAATTTGGTTCGATGAAAACCTCTCCTATAGCAATGCTGGCAGCACCCCAGCTGAGCCAACAATCTGGTGCGGCCAATCCCGTGCTGGACTACTCACAGCCAGATGACCGCGGCCTCGGTTTGTTTACCATTGTGCTATTGCAATTGGAGAAAGCGCGAGAGCCCGCGGCGCCCGTCGGGGGCCGCAGCCGCGCGGCAGCCCGGCGTGTCGCCCCCCACCCCCGGCCGCCCGCCCTAGCGGGTGCTCTCCCGCGCCGTCCACCCCGCGCCCCACGAGCGCCCCCCGCCTGCGCCGGGCCGCGCCGCGCCCGGGCCCGCGCCCGGGCCCGGGCCTGCAGACACGTCAGGCACGCGAACGCGCACGGCGCTGGGGTCGTCCTCCGCTTCCAAGTCGCCCTCCTCCAGATCATCCTCCTCCAGATCACCCAACCTCGGACCGATCCGTGCGTCGGCCTCGGCCTCCGCCTCGGCCTCGGCCCGCATCGCCTCGAACGCCTCCTCGGCCTCGGCCCTCGCCGCCTCAACCTCCTCATCGCTCGGCATCTCCGCCCCCGCCGCGGCGGCGGCGCCCGGCGGGATGACGCAGCCAAGGGCGAGCGCCTCGGCCAGCAAGCGCCGCGCGTCGAGGCCCTCCGCGCCGGCCGAGGTTAGCAGGTCCCGGATCTGCTCGGCGTCCAGCACCGTGGGCGCCCCCTCGTCTTCCGACTCCTCGGCTTCCGCGTCCCGGCCCAGCTCCTCGTCCTCCCGCTGCTGCCGCTGCTGCTGCTCCTCCGCGGATGGGAACCGCGACGGCGACACCTCGCCGCCCTGGAAGCTGCCGGGCGGCTGCCCGTCGCCAGCCATCTCCACGCGCCGCGGCGTCGGGCGCGCGACGCGCGGGACGAGGTCGCCCTCGGCCGCCGCCGCGAACGGCGCCCGCATGGAGGCTGTCGTGCCGGGCAGGCGCGCCCCGAGGCCGGTCCCCGGCCCGCGCGCGCCGCGCGCGGCCCGCCCGCCGGCCGCCGGCTGCACGTGGCCGCCCGGCGGCTGCCCCTTGCCATCGCCCTGCTGCTGCTGCTGCGGCGGCGGCGGCGGCGGCGCAGCCGCGCCTGCCGGCCGCCCGACGCGCGTCACCACGGACGGCGGCGGCTGCTGCCGCTGCTGCTTTTGTTGCTGCCGCTGCTGCTGCTGCTGGCCCGCGGCGGCGTACTGCTGCCTGTACTTCTCGGGCAGCTTACTAAGGTCGACAAACTTCACGTTCTTGCCCTCCAACGCCCGCTGGAACCCGGGGCGCATCCTCAGGAGCGGCTCCTCCCCCGGCTGCGGCGGCGCCGGGCCGTACGCGCCCCGCGGCGCCGCCGGCGCTGCCGGCCGGCCGGGCGGCGCGGCCGAGTACCCGCCGCCCGCCTGGCGCCGCAGGTCGACCACCTTCCCGGCAGCTTCCCGATCAAGCTTCCTGCTGACGCCCTCCTGCGTCCGGCGGCGGCGGCTCTCGAGGGTCTCCACAGGCGGCCGCCCAGAAGGGCCGGCGGCTGCGCCGGGCGTCCCCGCGGGTGGTAGCGCCTCAGAGGCCTCGACGACAGGCAGCCCACCGCCGCCGGTCACGCGCGCCTGCTGCTGCTGCTGCTGCTGCTGCTGCTGCTGCTCGTCCTGCGCCGCCTGGGCGCTCAGCAGCCGCGACACCTCAGAAGGGTCCGCCCCCCGCGCCAGCGCCGCGCGCACGGCCTCCAGCGCCGACCGGCCACCCTCCTCTGCGCCCTCGCCCACGGCCTTGCTGCCCACGGGCGCGCCGCGCGCCGGCGCCGGCGGCGGCGGCGGCGGCGGCGCGGGTC
>NW_014012561.1:0-17135 GCF_000611645.1 Monoraphidium neglectum
GGGAGGGGCGACCGTGCCTCGTGTATGCGGCATGCCATGCCGCAGTGTACTTGTGAGCATGGGCTCATTTTCGATGTGTGATTGCCGCCGGTGGGAGAACAAGCCACATGCAAGTGCTGCTACCACTGCCAATGACATAGAATTCTGCTGGTGACGCAAGGCCACCGCCGGCGCCGCATGCATTTTGATAGCGACGGGGGCGCGTCTGGTTGTGCGCGCGCTCAACACTGCCGTCGGCGGGTGTCGGGGAGTGCGCCCACCTGATGGACCTGATGCTGAAAATGGGCTATCATGCGGGTGAGGCTGTCGATATCTGCGTTGATGGCGCGCTTCTGGGAGTGCGCCGCGTCCTCTGTGTTCTTGGCGGCGGCCAGCATCGAGTCGATGGACTGGGCAAAATTGGGGCAGGGGGCGCGGGCGGGCAGCGGAGAGTTTGGCACGGGCGACGCTGCAGCGAGCTGGGCGGCGCAGTTGCGTCAAGAGGCTCAGCATGGGCATGGACAATGCTCGTGTGGGGTGTGCACCACCGGCGGCGCCCTTCCGTGTCCATTATCTATCAGCCGTCCTCGTTTACTCTGCAGGAACCCACCCATCAACCATTGACCCCCACCTGGTCAATGAATTTTGCCCTTGGCTCCAGGTCCGACACGAGAAAGTCGCTAAAATCCGCCTGCAGGCTGCCTGCAAGGCCAGTGGCCAGCACGGTGGGACGCCGCGCCTCCCCCACGCCTGGCGCGCCGCCGGCGCCGGCGTCGCCGTCGCCGTCGCCGCCATCGTCGGCGCCGCTCGCCGGCTGCTCGTGCTCAGGGCCGACCCCTGCGGCCTGCTGCGGTGCATGGGGTCATGGGTGAGTGCACTGGGGGGCGCAGCGCAGCGCAGCACTGAAGGGGGGCGCATGGCGAGCGCGTCACGCATGCAGCGCATGCGTGTGCGCGGCACCTCCCCATGCAGACCTCCCCTCTTGTCACGCCCCCCGCCGGACTCGCGTTCGGCCTGCCCGCACTCGCATGCAGCACGTCAGCTTGCCGTCATGCATTTTCCATGTTGGCGTTCGTCATGCATGCCCACACTCACTGTGCCATGCGCCCTGCGCCATGAGCAAGCTGCCAACCTGCAGGTGTGTGTCGTCATCTGCCATGGACGACGGCACCATGGTGGCCATGGCCGCGCTGGGCAGAGAGCCGCCGTACTCCTCGTGGTCCATTGATGCGTACGCCCGTGCTCAAGGGTTGCTATCTAAGACGAGGCTCTTGGTGTACTGCAGGAGGCGCGCCGCATCCGGAAAGAGGCGGGGCGGCGTTGGCGGGCAGCTGCAGCTGGTGTCGTATTCAGACCGTCTTCGGTCAGCCCAGCAGCTGGGCCATCCATCCTGTCAGCAGTGATCCCCAGAGCGCCTCAGATCGTGTACATATGGACATTCATCCGAATTCCGGCCTCGCTCCACCTGATTTGGGGTCTTCAGCGAGTTGAGGGGAGATCGGATCTCGACAACTATGAGTCTGCCTGCAACAGCACGTGTATGTGAGCACGTTTAGTATGAAGGATGTATCACAACGGTACTCGCTGCCAAGGCGTGTGAAACAGCCGATGATCTCAAGGTACTCCTGTGCGTGTTGCCGCGAAGGGACACGTCAGAGACTGTTACCGTATGATATGGCTGCATAAAAAAGTGTTCAACAATTCATACTGACTCATTGTATATATTCATATCGGCATGGCGGTTGTTGTGCAACAGCGTCGTCCGCAACTGGCATTGGCCCTTTTGTGGACGCACGCACCCATTGTGGGCACCGCATGCGGCGGTCAGGGCGGCGTGCGGCGGAATCACTTATGCCCAGATCAGCAAATCTGGGAGCTATCTTCTGCCTTGTCACAGTGGCCAGGTTGTCGTGCTGTCATCCCGATCCGCACACACCCGACCTTGTGCGCCTCTGCCATGGCATGAGCGCAGGTGCAGGTCTGTGGGAGGGGAGCCTCAGCATATCAAACTGACTGAGCATCATTCCTGGCCCTTCAGGCCCACTGATTTGAATCTCACATATGAACGGTGTGCATGTAACAATGAGGGGTCCAGAAGGGGCACGGGTGCAGCGCAGGGGTGACATGCAAGCGCGAGAAAGCAATTTATCAGATTCATCAGCACTGAGACGCAGGGCCTTGAAGGGGCCATGCATCGGCACAAAGCGCGAGTGTAGCTCGAGCGCGACATACTGCGCACGCAGGTGACATGCGTGCAAAAAAGCTCAAGGCGGTGCGCCAGGCTACAGCAGCAGCAATTGCCACCCAATCAGTTTGCCACAATGCAAAAGGGGTTCCAGCAAGGCATTATAAGCGCAAGGAACTCTCATGCCATCACAGCACCATGTGTTGATTAGTGATGCAGTACAGGAACGTGCCATGCATGCAACTCAGTCATACATCGTGCAAAATCCTGCATTGTCGGGAGCTGGGTTTGGCAGGGGCGGATGGCTTCATCCGTTCGGAGGCCAAAAGACAGAAAATGTGGATTGATTGGCGGTGCTCATGAAATGGTGAGTACGAGCGACACACAGACATTTTGGCTGTCTGGTCGCATGATGGATTGGACCGAGCAGGCACCGGCCGCGCAAAGGGCTGGGTTGAGGCCTGTGCAGGTGCGTGTGTGTGTGTGTGTGTGTGTGTGTGTGTGTGTGTGTTGCGGCCCCCCATTGCAAACCCTTGGGGAAATCCGTGGGTTGATTTGGTGTGGTCAGCACACAGCCGGCAATGAGAAAGAGGGAGGACCGCAGTGCGACAGCTGCCCAGAGTTGTGAGGCGCCCGCCATAAATTGATCGCACGAATTGGGGGCTCCACACAGTGGTCGCCCGAAGCGGCAGCGCTGGCTCGACCAAACGGTCGCGCACGGCTGCGTCACATGGGCAAGAACCAGGATCAGTAGCAACAAGACCCGACAACCGAGCTGGCAATACAGTAATCAGGGTCTCTCTGGGGCATGCGCAGCGTCACACAGGTGACAGCCTCGAGCAAACTCGGCCCGCCCCTGCCCGTGACTGGCTGAAAAGCAAACTGGAATGCACGAAGCCACGCGCCGCGCGCCAATATGCGTGCGGTGGTGGATGTGAAAAATTGCCAGTCGTGCAGCCATGAGCGCCCGTGTCGCAGCGGCTCAGGGCCGGTTCAGGCCCGCGCCTGACAAGTTGGGGGCGGTGACGTCATAGCGGCTGGAGAAGGAGCTCGCCACAGCCTGCCCAGCGCTGGAGATGGCGTGGGGCCCGTCACCTGTGTCGCTTTGGGAGAAGCTGCCCGCTGGAAGCAGCGCCATGCCGATGCTGGCGCCCACGATAACGTCCTTCTTCGCGCCGACGCCGGTGGCGCTCGTGGGGTTAAACGTCCTGAGCGTGACGCCGCGCGAGGTGCCGGGCGTGCCCTCTGGCTGTGCGAGCGGCATGGCGTTGGAGGCTGCGACGGTGACGGCGGTCTCAGTGTCGACCTTGGACAGGGCCACGGGGCCAAATGCGGCGGCGGAGACCTCGCCGGCCGGGCCCTCGCTCTGGCTCAGGCTGGGCGTGGACGTGCGGACCTGGCCGAGGGTTAGGTGGCGCGGGTGTTTGGGACTGCCTGATGTTCTTCACTGTCATCCCGCTGTTTACATCAATCGATGTACAGTATTATCTTCGGGTCTTTAGATGTAACACATCAATGGGGTTGTATGTGACGGACGGGCTGACACTGGCATGAAAGGAGACCCTCCCTACGCGGGCCTCCTGCTGGCTGCCGCAGGTCGCAAGGTGCTTGCTGCCTGTCTGTGGGGGGATAGTGAGGCCGGGCCAGTCGGCCGTCGCTCGAAGGTGCGGGTGCGTTGCCCAGCGCACGCACCTGGCTGCCCGGATAGAGGTCTGTCGCGAGCGCGGTGACGGTGGCCTCCATGTGTTCAAACCCTTGAGACGCAGACTGCGCACGCGACTCGGCCACGTCCGTGGTGGCCAGCACCATCCAGGACTTGTCGACGCCGGTGCCTGTGAACGAGTCGGTGGTCTGCCGCAGCAGCCGCGCATCCGCGGCGCCTGGCGGGCACAGGTGCGAGGCGGCAGCGTTTGAATGAGCAGGAGGCTGCAATGTGGAGCAATAAAAAGCAGTGGTGGGCATTGACAATTGTCATAACTTGCCGTCAAGCGCCGGCGGGCGCTGGCCGTGTCCGACACGGCCAGAGTCTGGCTGCGGCCTTCCAGTACAGCTTGCACGTGCTCGACCGCTTCCGGGGCACTAGGGTTTTCGCTGTGCCTGGGACCTGCTGGTGGAACTGTTGCTGACCTGTCATGTTGATGTACTGTATAGCTGCAAGGTGTGGATTTCTGGCCCGTATCATCGCGCTTCCAACTCGCTGTGGGTGCAGCTGCTGTGGGTTTCCCTGCATGCGATTAATTTGGCGCAAGGTGCCTCCTTACTTGCAATGAGGAGACAAAAAACCGCCATGGAGAATTCTTTTCTCTGATGGCCATGCATGCTTGCGGGCCTCAGGAATCCTGCGTGTTGTGGCAGCAACAGAGGACATCGGCATGGCAAGGTCAATTCATCAACACACTTCACAGCAACGAGCGCAAGTTAGAAGTTGCGCTCAAGTGCACATATAAATCTAATGATACAATTTTGTTCAATGACCCTGATCCACGGTGCATTGCGTGCTCACGCTGGATTTTGAACGCTGCACTATTTATGGTTGGCCTGCTATGGCTGCGCGATGATGCAGTATGCTTAAATGATACTTAAGAGCCTTAAATAACTAAAATACACATCCCACGGCGATGTATTCGGGCCGGTGGGCACTGCGGCACACGTATAATGGTCACCGCACGCCCAAGTAGACCACTTGCACGCCACCGCTTCGTGCCCAAACCCTAAAGCTGCGGGTATGTTTGAAATACGTGACTTCTACCTCTCCATGTAAGCTTTCGCACCTTGTCATCCATCGTGCGGTAACCGCAATGATCTGATCTCGTACCAGGCCGCGCGTCCGCGGCGTACAAATGCTATCAAGGCTATATCCCGAGAAATTTTTCAAGGACGTACTTTATCACAGGGCGCACCTGACACCCATGGCTGTGCGCCAGTGCACTTTGCTGGTGGCAGGGCTCCACGTGCCGGGTGGAGGGGTGCACCCCTCCACCTGGCACCCAGCAATTGCGCCCAACTGCAACACTGTCACACCACTGCGGCAGCCTTGACGTCGTGTAAGGTACACGGAAACTGCTGGGTATCCAGGACTTGGATGGGTGGGCTGGCTTTGGGAAGCTTGATTGTTTTCCCAGGAGAGGGACCGCTGCAGCTCAGCAACCCCTGCCTCAACTGCGGCCTATCACGCAAGCAGGCCCTTGTGCAGCAGCCCATCCTGCCCCGTGGTGCATCGAGAAGCGCATGTTGGTGCGTGACAGTTGGCAGATGCACCGCGAGCGCATGAAGCTTACAGAAAAAAACTGCTAGTATGAGCAGACTGTGGGTAAGTGGGGTTGGTTGACCACCCCAGCTCCCTCACCACCGTGGGTCATCATGCCACCAGTCCCCACCCAGTCAAATGTGCCATGCTTCAACGATTGAAATGTCATATCCTTCAGCCAACAAGACACGGGTGCAGCGCTTGCAAGCCGCGCTGCCGAAAAGCGGCTCCGCGCGCCACCCCTGTAAGAGGGGTCAAAAGGTTAGCTGGGATAGCAAGAACGTGCGACTGCACAGCCGCAACCGCAGGCTGCAGCTGCCGCCGCTCTTGTCCCCGCTCTCACCGCCGGACGTCGCCAGGCCGCGCCTAATCTTGGTTAGTCATGTCCGCAAGCCCGGCCCTGGCGCTGCCGTCGCCCGCCCCGGCGCTGTTATAGACCGGGATCCGGCTGCGCCGCCCCAGCCCCTTGGACGCCGCCGCCGCCGCAGCGTTCGCCGCCGCCCCGACCTCGCAGCCAGCCGCCGCCGCCGCCGCGCCGCCCGCGCTGCGTGTGCTCCGCGTGCTGCGAGTGCTGCGCGCTGAGGGGGAGGGTGCCGAGTTCTCATCGTCGCCGGCGGCGCTGCTAGTGCTGGCGGGGCCCTGGCCGTCGTCGCCGGGGCTGAGCAGCCGCAGGATCTCCTGAGGGTCGCCGCCACGCTGCGGGGTTATAGTAGAGTGTTGGATTGTGAGGGCAGGGAGGGCAATTATTGGCAATCGAGGACGTTGGGAGCGGGCGCAGCGATAGGGGAAGGAGGCACGTGAGCATGCAGATCAGTTGTGGTTAGGAGCGGCGACTGGTGAAATGCCGAGCTCAAACATCATGCAGACGGCGCCTGGGGCCCACGTGCGTAGTGCCGGGCATTCAGTCTCCCCACCCAACGCGCCAGCGACGCGCAGACCGCGGCGCCCCCGGCTTGCCTTGAGTATGGCGTCGCGCTCGCCCCTGAAGTACTCCAGAAGAATGGCCTGCGGCGGGCACGCCAGCTCCGCCACGCGCCCCTCCCCGGGCACCGCAAACTCGCGGCGCTCCGGCAGCTGCGGCGGCGCGCGGCCGAGGGCCTTGCGCGCTGCCGCCTGCAGCGCGGCGGCGGCTGCGGACAGGCCCTCGGCGTGCTCCTCGCCGAAGCCTGGCGGTTTTGGGGGGCGGGGAGGTGGTTGGGGCGCTGACACGTGCCATTGAAGGCTGAGGGCGGAGCCAGCCCAGGCTTTGTATTCTTTAGCTGGCACCCTGAGCGCGCGAACACTAACGCCTGAGAAATGTTGGCCCAGGGGCATCGCCTTTTCAGATGTCATGCTTGCCCCCCGAGCAACCGTCATGCCCAGCTCTTCCCACGAAAGATTGCTCTCCCTTACCTGCGATCGCCACCTCTGCCTCGCCCGCCGCCGCCTCCAGAGCCCCTGCCACCTGCTCGTCCGCAGTCCCCGCGGCCTCGGCCACACCAAGCAGCTCCGCGGCCGCGCCGCGGAGGCCCGCCGCTCCGGCCTCAAGCTCGCGCGCAGCCGCGCCGCGGCCGCCGGCGACCGCCGCCGCCGCGGCGCGCTCCGCCGTGTCCAGCTCAGCGCGCTGCCGCAGCAGCAGGGCGCTGATCTCGCCCGTCTGCCGCGACAGCTCGGCGCCCGTCGAGGCAGCGCCGCTGCGGGCGGCGGCGCCGATTGCGGCGCCGATGTCGGAGGCGGCGGCGCGGAGGGCGCCCAGTTGAGCTGACAGCTCAGCGTCGTATGCCGCCACGTCACCCTGGTGTTGCATGAGTGGGCGCCACAACACACGCGCCCAGAGTATGAGTCGGTTGTGACTGCGTAATGCCTCAGCCGGCACGTTCAAGGTCTGTGTAGGCCTTCAGGCTGGCGTAGTCACCTCACCGCCGTGAGTCACATCATATGCGGGGCCCCAGCCTTTGATCCAAACGCGCACCTTGATCGATCCGGCGCACACGCCAGCCGCGGCGGCCGCACCCTCTGCCGCCGCCCCCAGCTCCGCGCCCCCTTCCGCCAGCTGCCGCCGTACGCCCTCCACCGCGCCCGCCACTGCCTGACGCCGCTCCGCCGCGAAGCCGCTGAGAAGCTGCCCGATCTGCGCGACCAGCCCGGCCTCGCGCTCGCGGGCCGTGCGGTCAAAGTCCTCCACGAACGACGCCAGCGAGCCCGATGCTGCAGAGAGCGTCGCGCCAGACAGCTCCCGCACGCCGCCGAGCCCGCTGCGCGCGGCGTGCAGGCCGTCGGCCGCGCGCGCCAGTGCCCCGCGCGCGAGGGACGCCGCCCGCTGCGCATCCGCAGCCTGCTCCTCGGCAAACGCCGCGACCGCTGACGCCTGCTCCTCGAGCGACGCCGCGAGCGCCTCCAGCGCCGCGCCCGCGCCCTGCCCCGCCAGCGCCGCGGCGCCCGCGGCACGCTCGAGCGCCTCCCGCTGCGGCGAGGCGAGCGCAGCGAGCGCGCCTGCGGCGCCGTCGGCGGCGGCAGCGAGCGCCGCGTCGAGGGCGGCGCGCGTGCCGTCGATTTTTGAGTCGAGCCCGCGCAGCTGCTGCCGCATCGCCTCAAGGTCCGCCTGCTTCCGCGCCCTGAACTCGGCCGCGTGCGCAGCCACCGCCCGCACCCGGCCCCGCTCCGCATCGACCGCCGCGCCGACCGCGGCGCGCAGCGCGTCGGCGCGCACGGCGGCGTCGCGCGCCATCACGCGGAGCGCATCCCTGTCTGAGCCGGTGACGTCCAGCGCGGCGCGGAGGCGGGTGAACACCTCAGACAGCTCTGAGGCCGCCTCACCCAGGTCTTGGGTCACCTCCTGCGGTGACAAATAGGCTTGTGTGTTTGTGTTTGTGTGTATATGTGTGTTTTGGGGCCGCCAATCGCTCAGCCGGAGCACGGAGCCGGTTCGCGTGTCAAACACCGCCGGCCAGAGCGGCCAGCGACAAGGTATCAGAGCGCGGGGGCGCGCGTGGGGCAGATGTGCGGGCGTGCGGAGCGGCGCGGGGCGCGCACCTGTGCGTGCCCCGCGATGGCCTGCTCGCTGCGGCGGTGGGACATGATTATGAAGTCGCGCTCCTGGACCGCGGCCTGCGGGGTTGCATGAGATGTTGACCGCAGATTGGTTTTGCTGGGCAAGGCAGGGTTGAGCTGCTGCGATCTGCGGCTGAGGGAAATGCAGCCAGCCTTGCAGCAAATCGTTGGGTGGTGTCCCAACCCAACCAGGGCTCCACGCATTTAATGTTTTTGCACCGCTTCCCCTGCAACCCGCACCTGCGCGGCCTCAAGCTGCTGCACCGTGCTGCGCAGCTGCTCCTCGGCCGCGCCCAGCTTGCGCGTCAGCAGCGCCTCGGTGGCCGCCGCGCGCGTCGACAGGGACTGCGGGACAGGCACGCGGGGTCGGGCGCATATGACGACGCCATCAGACCGGCGCCCACTTGTACTTTCGCCGGTAGGAAATGAATGTTCTAGTCATTTGCAATCACAACGGCCCCTATCAAGGTGCAACAGGCCCCTCCCAAAAGCGCCCCTCCTCCCGGGTACCTCGAGCTCCTCTGCGTGCTGCGTCGCCATGGCCTCGATCTCGGCTTTGTTACGGCCCATCATCTCCCGCAGCTGCGCGCGCTCCAGCTCGTACTGTTCGTACCTGCGGCGCGCGGTGATGACGTCACGGTGACGTCACAGCGATGTCGCGTACCGGCGCATGGCAGGATCACCAATTGCCAGGCAATTTGTACCCCTTGGTACGTCAAACACACAACCGTGACATCCCCTCGATCTTGGGAAATCCAAACAGGGCCTGGCAGGCGGGATGCAATCATACATGGTGCGGCGCAGGGTGCACAGCCGTCACCACCCCGCGGCCCGCATGAGGAGTGTTCCACCGTTCCCCCACCTCTCCGAGCTGATGAAGATGCCGTTCTTCTCGCGCGTTGCCACCAGGTCCAGCTTGAGGCGTTCAATCTCAGTCGTGAGCTCCTTGATCATCGTCGTCTTGCTGATGCGCTGGTTGACCTGCGAGGTGAATTGTGTGTGTGTGTGTGTGTGTGTGTGTGTGTGTGTGTGTGTGTGTGTGTGTGTGTGTGCGCGCGCGTGTGTGTGTGTGTGTGTGTGCACGCGCTGGCGCATGTCCACAAGCACATGTGTGGTGTGGATGCGCACATGCAGGCTTTGAGGGAAGCGTCTTGTTGTGTTTCTGGGCGTGAACGCCCGACAGAGCAACTGCATGGGCGTGCTAGCGGGCAGGGCACATTCTTGGGTCAAGCAAGGGGTACTGGCCGGGCCGGCGCACCTCGGGCCTGTTGCGGATGTTCTTGGCCCTGTGCGCGTAGTCGAGGGTCGAGATGGTCTCCTCCAGGAACGACAGGCTGGGGCCGATGGTGGCGATGATGCAGGTCTTGGTGCGGCCGCCCAGGGAGTCGCGCAGCAGGCGCGTCAGCTTGGAGTCCCTGAAGCGGGCGTTTGGGGAGGGTGGCAGGGGGGCGCAGGTGACGTTTGGATGTTGGAAGGCGGCTGGGAACTGCCCAATGCTGAGAGGCGAGGGCTGACGTGCGTCGGAAAGACGGCTAGGGTTTGTCGATCCCGGGGGACACAAAACGATTGCAATGGACAGCCGTCGTGCTGCTCCATGGCGTTGGCTGATGAGTCCCATGGGCGCCGCCGCCCCTGGCCTGCCTGTATGGGATGTGGCCCGAGTGCTCCACCAGCGCCGTGATGACGCGGCCCAGCGTCAGCAGCGACTGGTTGATGTTGCCTGCCTCGCGGGCGCGGCTGTCCTTGGCGCCGCTCCTGCAGACCGGAGACCGTGGCGGCCGCAAGGGACAGGGATTGGTGCTCGTGCTGAGCAGGTCGCAAATTCAACCAAGATCACCTGGGAGGATCACTTGCACAGATCACTGCGTGCGGCCGCCCGCCGCCCACCTGCTGATGTTCTCGCTGCCCGCAAGGTCCACGAGGTTGAGCTTGCCGATCTTGATGACGTCCTCGCCCTCGGGGGTGGTCTCCTTCATGTGGATCGTCACGGTGAACACGCTGAGGTGGCAAGGGGGGAGCGTGGAATGTGAGTGGGGGGCGAGACTGAGCTGAGGGTATGGGTGAGAGGGTTGGTTCATCCTCAACATGAGTGAGTTGAGGATCACCGCAGTTGTGCCTTTCGCCTGGCAGGTGAGAGTGGCCCCCCAGCACTTGATGTAGGCGGGAAAGCCCGGCGGCCAGGGCCCCACCTGTGGCTGCGGCTGGAGCGCTTGTTGAGCAGGGTCTCCGCGGTGCGGCGCTTGCTGGTGCCGCGGTCCAGGACCTGGTATATCTCTGTGTTGGTGTTTGAGTTTGTGCAAGTGTGAGCGAATCGTGTATGTATGTGTATGTGTGTGTGTGTGTGTGTGTGTGTGTGTGTGTGTGTGTGTGTGTGTGTGTGTGTGTGTGTGCGCGTGCGCGCACGAGCGCGCACGTGCGTTTGAGTGTGGGCAGCATGAGCGAGCGGGGCATAGAGCAAGATTTTAGCATATACGTATTTCGAGGGCCACCACCCGCCCCGTGATAGCCTCAACACACCGCAGTTGCCTCCGCTGCGGCGCTGCACCCCAACCCCACCTGCCGAGGTCTTGACGACCATCTCCTCCAGCCCCTGCACCACCACCCCGCTGCGGTCCTCCAGCAGGCGCAGCCGCTTGTCCTTCTCGTCAGCCACCTAAGGGAGTGGGAGGGGCCGGCGGCGGAGGAGCCCTCAATCAACACTGCCGCCACGCGTGAAGTGCGATTGCTCCGGCATATGTGTCCCTGCAGCGTACAGCCCACAACCTTTCAACAGGTCAGGGCCCCGGCGGGTGAGGACTCCTGTTGAGGGCAGGCCATGCGTTGAAGAGCCCACGCGCCATGCGGCCCCCCCCCACTCACGCTCAGCAGGTCTGTAAGCTCCTCATTGTACAGCTCCAGGAAAGACACCTTGACGCTGCTGTCAGTGACCTGGAGGTAGGGTGAGGGCGAGCACAGCGTCATCGAATGGCGTTCCCGACATTCGCAGCAACTGCAGGGCTCGCGGCGCCGGCGGTCGGGCGCGCTGTCTGCCGGCTGGCAGAGCATGGTTGAGGCATGGGCGTCGGCAGTGCGACGGGGCGGGTGGCGGGGGCTGGTGATGTGCGGCGGCCTGCTGTTGCCCCGCGCACATCGTCGGACTCGATGGCGTCGAAAATCTGCTTGATTGCGCGTGGGATGACGCCCGCCTCTGCGGCACGCGTCGGGCAGGGGTGAGCCGAGCAGTGCACTGGTCAGTATGATCCACTGTGGTGTGTCAGAACCAGCCCAGCCCGTACGCTGGCAGAACACCCAGCCGCCTCAGTCACGCCTGCCTGCAAAGCGACATGGCGCCCCAGGCCGGCAGCCGCACCGCACCTGCCGACAAGCGCTTGCCGTCCACGCTGTTGCGGGGCCCGCCCTCCATCGTGAATGTCTTGCCCGTGCCCGTCTGGCCGTAGGCAAAGATCGTGCAGTTGAAGCCATCCAGAACCTGACAGTGGCGGCAGAAAAGAGAGTGACGGCATCAAGCGTCATCAGCGTGGCGTGAATCAGCAACCTAATGGTGGGCTTTGTTAATCAGCCGTCACCACAACCGTCATGGCTGCTGTTGATGATACTGCCAGCACAGACGCGAATTTGTCATGGCAGCTGACTGCTGCCCAAGCGCAACGCCTGGATTTGCCCACCTCCTGCACGATGGGCACAATCGCCTGATTGTACACCTTCTCCTGGAGCGAGTCAGGGCCGAAAACCTGCAGGGACGCGCAGGGGAACAACCGCGAGCTCAGCACAACACTCACTGTGTACTGGACACTCGCGTGGTGCCCGGCCGCCCTGCTGCGTGGTCCCACAGCACGCAGCCTGGTCATTGGATGCTCACAGGCGCGTAATGAATCTCCTCTTTGGGCCTTGCGTGCACCTGTGCCCCCAACGCGCCTTATCATATCTAAATGTGCGGCTGAGGGACTTGCCGCCAGCGTTTTGGTACAGGGTCACTTCCCGCAGCGCCTCATTGCATTGGATGACATTTGCGGAACGCTCGGCTGTCTCCTGCGCGTTGGCAGGCCTGCACGGCAAGGCATGCCCCGGCAGCTTGGCGCCAGCCGCGCGACAGCAGTGGTTGCACAGCACCATCGTCGCTGGCAGCAGCAGCAGCAGCAGCAGCAGCAGCAGCAGCAGCAGCAGCAGCAGCAGCAGCAGCAGCAGCAGCAGCAGCAGCCAGTGTTGTGCTTGGTCCTGCCACGCACACGTCCCTGACTGCTGTGCGACTGTTGCGCCAGCCGTCAGCAAGCCATTCGCGTGCACCGGCCATGCATGTGCCGCCATGAATACATGGCCGGTGCGACCGCTCACCGGCAGCGCAGAATCACGTTGACGTGCACACCGTCGTCGCCGCTCTGCGAGCGCGCGTCCGCCATACTGGCGACGCCACGCTCAGCACCCCTCAGTGAAAGGCCTTGTGCTGTTCGTGCTGTCTCAGCACGTCCACTGTCCGCCTCGAACCGTCCCCAGATCGTGAGTGTTGCGCCTGTGCTCGTCGACTGGAACGTGGATAGCAAGTCGAACTACTCTCCGTTTCAAGCAATTCTCGGTTTCAGATGATGTAAAGGCGCATGCCACATTTCGACCCAGTGGCTACAGGTCCGCCCTCGTCGCTGTGTTCCAAGTGCAACGCACCAAACGGCAGCGGCGATGGAGTGTGTTTGAAGGTGCAATTCACAATATTTACCATGACTTCTTGTGCAAGCTAAAGCACACAGCAGCACTCGCCTGATGCAGGACGACAGGTGAGGAAATCAAATTTCAAGGCAGCTTCTGCAGTGTCACAGCTATCACAAAAAGCCATATGGTCGCCGTCTCGCTATCAAGCCACGCTTTGATTTTGAAGCTGCATTTCAAGTAACAAAAGTGCCTGCACGCTGGTCCCAAGCACGGGGCTGTGGGACCTTGGTAGTTGGCACTTGTACATGGAGCCCACCAACTCCCTGGCGAGGCATCATCTTGAGTGAAGGTCGTTTATGACTTTTGACATTGTTGTCGTGGCTGCCGTATTGTGGTTTGTGCTCAGCAGCACCAAGGTGGCTCGCATATGCCGTACGTCACCTACACCATGCTCCTGCTTCTGCTGCACGGTATGTGGTCGGTGTTGAGGCTGGTAGTCGGCCTGCTGGGCTGCATCACATATAGATCTATGTGTCGAAGGGAAACATCTTCTTACCCCTTTCGCAAGCATATCCGTCCAGGAAGCAAGACAACTGTAACGAGGCGCAGGATACGGTACCATAGCGGCCTGCTTGGGCGGTGTTTGACTGGCACAAGCGCGGTGCCAAGCAGCAGAGAGGATTCATATTGCCTCGATTGTGGCCAAATTGGCCGAAGTGCTGCTTCTCGTGCCTGTGACGCATTGGTCACTCGCGGTGCTCTGGTGGTCAAGTGGTCGCGGCTCCACCAATGATACCAGATTTTGAACCTTCGAAGCTTGCTAGAGTGCCGGTATTCTAGCTTGGAAGTCAATCAGAAAAGCCGTGCTGCCGGTGGTGTTGGGCCACCGCCAGCTCGCTATCTTTGATTGCTGCGACTGCGCGTGCCACCGTTGTGCCTTCAAGCGATCGACACGGAGTCGCGTTCCTTCGTTTCAGTCTTTTATAGTAGCGTCAGGTTCTTGTAGAAAGAATCGGCGCTATGAGCGCAAACCTGCAGCCTGGGAGTGCCGCCGTGCACTCTGGCGAGCCCCCGGAAAAATTGAAGAAAAAGGGGAGCTTCTCCAACTTGGTGGCATCACTCAGCAAGAAGAAGGGTAGCAGCAGCGACCTTGCGGACGCAGACAGCGCGGGGAACCCACCAGCGACCAAGTGAGTGGCTCGATTTGTGGGTAGCTGCAGGTGGGAGCGGGCGGCATGGCATCACAGCTGTTATTAGGCATGTTGTGAACCGCTGCAGCTGTAAACGGGCCGTCCCCAGGCGCCCAACTGTCCTGGCGAGGCGGTGCGCGTGCGCGCTTGTGCTGCTTTGCTGCACAGTGGGAGCTCCACTTGGGCTCGCGGGGATTGCGGACTTCTGGTTTGAGGGCGCTGATTGAAACCAACTTACTGCGCCCGCGCTGCGTCACGTCAAACACGCACCCGCAGGCCTGAGAAAAAGAGCCTGTTCGGCAGAAGCAAGTCAAAGCAGGCGGCCGGCGATGCCGCAGTAAGCCATGGGGCAACAGCCTGGCCCCGGCATGCGGTGCCGACAGCCTGGGCAGGGCGGTTTCTGTGGGCCACTCCACTCTGCCTCCTGTGTGAAACCACCTGCTTGTCCCTGTGCTTTCTCATGCCCGCTCTAGAGGCAGCGCACTGGTCACTGCGGCAACAGCCGTGCCCCGTTGTCCCGGGGGCACCTCTTTCCCGCCCCTCGTTTGTCATGGCCCCCACCCCGCCACCCACGACCCCCCACCTGCACCTCTGGCGCCGCACCTGCCAGGCGGAGGCTGCGCTGCCGCCGCCAGCCAGCACGGGGCTAGGGCCGTTGGCGCGCAAGCGGACAGAGGAGCTGAAACATGGCGAGGTAGGGTCAGCATGATCCGGGTTGAAGGGCGGCGCGTGCTGCTTGGAGACCCTTGGCTGGGGCGTGCAGCCGCGGTAGGCCTGCAGCCGAACAGCTCTGGAGCAGCACAGCTCCTCTGCTCTGTTGTCGTCTGCTGTCGCACCCAGCTTTCCCGCCTGCTGGCACCCCAATGGATGAGGCGTGCATGCTGGGCAGACAGCAACGTCTGCAGCTCCTGTCGGCTGCTGGCCCGGTGGACGGCAATCAGGAGAAAGCGCATGCCGCCTGCATCTTGACGGGGTGCTTTGTCTTTCCTGGTTGTGCTGCGCGCCCAGGCCGACGACGTGGCGGGCACAAAGGACCAGTCCGTGCCGCACGGCGCCACCGTGACGCTCAAGGCGGACGCGACCACGCCGGCCGCGCCTGCGCCTGCGCCCGCGGCCGTGCCTGCGCCTGCGCCTGCGCCTGCGCCTGCGCCTGCGCCTGCGGCCGCGGCTGACGAGGCCGAGCCGCCGAAAAAGCAGAGCAAGTCCGTGTTCTCCCGGGCGCGCAGCGCGGCGCAAAAAGGCCTGGCCACGGCGGTCAATGGCGCCCCGCAGTCGCGGCACCGCGCCGCGGTGGTGGCAGCGCTTGCGGGGAGGGAGGCGGATGAGGAGTTTGCACCGGCTGATTATGCAGAGGGGGAGCTCAAGAAGCCGCCGGCGCCCACACCATCCAGGGAGGCGGCCGTCGTTGAGGCAGCACCTGCGGCGCCCACCGACGCGCCCAGCGAGCCGCGCGCTCCTGCGGCCGCCGTCAAGGCGCCGGCTGGGAGCGGCGGCGTCGCAGCGGCCGTGTCTGGTTTAGATGGGGCTGAGAGGGCCAAGCGCTTCGACCCTTCTGAAGGTTTTGCAGCCGCCGCGACGTTTGGCATGGGAGAGAGCCCGACGGCCACCAAGGCTGCCAAGGCGGCCGTGCAGGCAGTCGCACCCCCTCGGTCTGACGGCGGCTCGTCCGCCGGCAAGATCCGGGCAGGCACGCCAGAGGCATATGCCACAGATGTGGTGACGGAGGCGGCGGCGACTGAGGGGCCGTCCGCCGCGGCGGAGCGCGCTGGGGAGGGGGCAGGGGCGGGCCGCAGAGCGCGGGCGCGGCGCCAGCCGGGCAGCGGCGACGGCGGCGTGAACAGCGACGACGACTTCGTGGCGGCGGAGGAGGGCACGCCGTCCGAGGGCGGCACGTCCGAGACGACGACTGACACCGGCGACCGCGGCGGCGCTGGCGTGGTCGGCGTGCTGGGGCGCGTGCGCAGCGGCGTGGCTAAGGGCCTCGCCATCGCCGTCAACGGGCGCGAGGACGAGCAGCGCTACGGCGCCGCCGCCGCCGCCGCGGCGGCAGCTGCGGCCGCCGCAGCGGCCGACGCGGAGGCCGCTGAGGCGGCGCGGCGGGAGGCGGCGGAGCGCGCAGCGGAGGACGCGGCGGATAGGGGCCCTGAGAAGGAGCCGCCGGTCCGGAAGTTTCCGCGCGGCTTCATGTGGGGCACGGCCACGAGCGCCTACCAAGTTGAGGGCGCCTTCAAGGACGAGGGCAAGGGGCTGAGCATCTGGGACGCGTTCGCGCACGCGCCCGGGAAGATCAGCGGCGGCCACACCGGCGACGTCGCGGCGTGCCACTACTACAGGTGGGCCTGCCCCGCAGGCCAGGCCAGGCCAGGTTCCGCTCATTGTAGGCACGATTTCTGTCCGGGTTTGCCGAGGCAGGCAGCGAACCACGCTGCGCGGCAGGCGCAGCCTGACGCCGAATTGGCTCCGGCGCGCCAACTGGGCCGGCTGCTTTTGCAGGAGCTCGGGCTCGGCCTGCAACCAGAGGGGTCGCGTGAAGCAAGCGCTGCCACAGCCCCCGCAGCGTGCCGGACAGCGCGCAGCCGTCCTCCCTCGACCCCCGTGAACGCATGCGCGTTTGAGGGCATCGAACAGCCACAGCGCTTGCTGCTGACAAGGCTCGAACCACCAAAATTCCCGAAATCAAAACCGCTTCTCCACAGGTACAAGGAGGACGTGGCCCTGATGAAGGCCATGGGGGTGGGGTACTACCGCTTCTCCATAGCCTGGTCGCGCGTGATGCCAAACGGCAAGGGCCAGGTCAATGAGGCGGGGCTGGCCTTCTACAACAGGCTCATAGACGAGTGAGTGCTGCCGGCGGGTGGAGTGA
>NW_014012560.1:0-3061 GCF_000611645.1 Monoraphidium neglectum
CTCTACTCTACTGCTGCCTGTCAAGCAGTTGTAGACTTCTCTGATTTCTGTGTTGTCATGTCTTGGAATTTCCCGTAGATGTGTGTGGTCATGGTCGCATGGCTCATTGTCATACAAGCTCTGAGGCGGGGGTCGATGAGTCAAGCATGAGTCAAGCGTATTTGACTTGCACTTTCAGCAAGGACGGTCATGCTAATGATTGCGGAAGAACCATAAAAGATATATGGAGTTGCCTCTGCCGCTCTCCCGGCAAGGGTGCGAAATCTTGGGAAGGGGGGACGCAGCACAGGCATCACCCCATGGGCAGTGGCCACGCGCGTTGCCGGCCATGCCAAGTTTGGAAGACCAACACCTCTTTTTGATATCAAGCACTTGATCTGGCATATGGTCCTGTTGGTACCGTAGCTTTGCTTGTCCGCTGATCTTGACGTGGCGATTGCACACAGCTGGACCATGGCTTTATAATACAACAAATCAAACATATCTTCTGATGCGATGTTGATGATGGCGAGAGACAGACCAAGTCCACAATATGTATTGCCGCCGCTGCGTGAGGTGCTCGCGTCGTCGCTGCTGCAGTCCCCCAATGCTGTAGAAACTGGGATGAGCGCAAGTTTGAAAGACTGAGAGGCTGACCAGCTAACTGATGGGTATTGCTCAGCTCCTGCCTGGCATGTCAGCAGAGAACGCCGCAGATGACGGAGAGGCACCGATGGAGCCAGGGCGGGTGTGGCGCAGCGGCGGAGCCCAAAACCAGGGCCTAGCGCAGTGCCTGGCCGCCCTGAACGCCCTGATTGCAGCCGGCAGGTTCGGTGCAGCCGCTGAGCTGGCGCTCTCAGTTGCACCCCTTTCAACGCAATGGCCGCCGCCGGCCGACACGACAGGGCCAGGTAATGGCAGCGCAGGGGGCACCCTTAGCAGCGACATTGACTGCAGCAGTGGGGACAAGGTGGAACAGGAGTGGCAGGTGAGCTGGCTGCTTGCGGCTGTGCCTGTGGACACTGTGAAACAATTGGGCGGTGCGGCATTGGTGCGGTGTGTGATTCTGGACCTGTCTGCTCGTGCTGCTCCAGGTGATACTGCGCAGTGACGCACCTGGCCATGCCCCAACAACCCGCCCCGCCCGATGCCTTGCAGGCCGGCTGCGCGCAGCTGCGCGTGTGGGCGCTGCGTCAGCTCCGGCACCTTGGGCGGGGGCTTGATGTCGAGGCCGCTCACGTGTGTCTGCTGCAGCATGTTGCAGAGGCCGGGGTCGGCAGGTTTGGGGGCCTGGCCTGGTTCAGAAGCCATGACTCTGCTGCACTAAGCTCCGCCGGGGCCGGCGCCGATTGCGACGCTGCCGGCCGTGGCGCCGCCGCCGTGGCAGGCGCGGCCGCCGAGCTGCGGCTCGCGGCGCGAGCGGCGTTCCACCTGGCGCCGTGGCCGCGGCAGGCGTGGGCGGGGATCGCGCGTGCGCTCTCCCACGGCCTTCCGAAACTCGAGGGCGGCGCCGGCAGCATGTCTCACCGCTCAGGCGGTAGCGCAGTCGACAGCGCCGTCGCACCCTTGCAGAGCCCCTCCCCAGACCCCACGCCTCGCCGCGGCACGGGCGGCAGCAGCACGCGTTTCGAGCGGCGCGGTAGCCAACGGCGCTCGCGCGGCAATGACGGCGACGAGGCCGCGTGCGACCGCTGGCAGCCGGCAGCGGCTCCTGCCCAGGTCCGGGCGCTGAGTACCAAGCAGGCAAAGGTGCGGCTCCGCACGCCTCATGTGAGCAATCGCTCAAGACACAGGCAATGTTCATGCTGCTGCAGCGAATGCATGCCTGCTGTTTGCCACTCCACATGACACGCCCAACGACCCTTCATCACAGACCCGACCCGCTCGCACGCACGCACGCAGCATCCACACACACACGCCTGCCCAACCGCACACACGTGCGCGTGCACCCACGAACGCACCGCCGCACACACGCACGCACGCACATGCGCATGCATACATGCCCGCCCGAACGCAAGCAAGCACACACCCACATAATGCAGGTCATCCGGCGCCTCCTCACCGCGCGGTCGCGCAGCGCCACCCTGGAGGCCGACCTGCTTGAGGCGGCCAGGGCGGCCCTGCCCACCACGCACCTGCAGCTGGCCGGCCAGCGGCTGCTGCTCGCCGCGCGCGCGCAGCTGCCGGCGCTCACGGCGCTGCCGGGGGCGCCGCCAGGCGAGGTGGCGGCCGCGCTGTTTGCGCGCCCGTTTGCGGCCGCGGTCAGCATGGTGGGTGGGCGGGGGCCAGCGGGTTGCTCACCTGCATGCATGGTGGGGGATGAACCGCAGCCATGTGCCCTTGCTCTGAATACCACCTTTGATGCTCCCTTTCAAAGTCGTCGTGCACACTGCCCTTTAAATCAGACAAGACGCCGCAGTCCAAGCCAGATGAGCGGCAACCACGCAGCACTCAAAGCCGCACTCAATCCCGTCATGCTGCCCCTATCATATGTCTCCCCAAAGGCCGTCGGCGCCATCATATCAGATCCGTTTGGCGACCCAGCACCCTTTGTGCCATCTCACGCTGTCACTGGGGCCGGCCGCGGCCCCAGGGGCTTCCGGCGCATCTACCCCTCTGAGAGCGCCCCCGGAACCAGGGCGCCCCAGGCGGCAGCCGCGTCAGCTCATGTAGTGCCAGGCGCCGAGGCCGCAGGCGCGCACCGATGCCGTATGAGCCTGGGCGTCGTTGCATGTCTCTGCAGCGACATAGAGGTGGGAGGTTGCGCGTGCATGCATGCGCGTATGTGCGCTTGGGTGCAGGCGGTTGATCGTGCTTGCCTGCGTGCGTGCATCCGCGCGCGTGCGCGCACGCGCGTGTGTGTTTGTGTGTGTGTGTGTGTGTGTGTGCTTGCGTGCATGCATGCATGCGTGCGTGCGTGCGTGCATGCGCGCGCGCGCGTGTGTGTGTATGTCTGTGTGTGTTTGTGTGTGTGTGTGTGTTCTTGCGTGCATGCATGCTTGCGTGCGTACGTGCGTGCGCCCGCGCGTGTGTGTGTGTATGTCTGTGTGTGTGTGTGTGTGTGTGTGTGTGTGTGTGTGTG
>NW_014012560.1:3451-12435 GCF_000611645.1 Monoraphidium neglectum
GTGTGTGTGTGTGTGTGTGTGTGTGTGTGTGTGTGTGTGTGTGTGTGTGTGTGTGTGTGTGTGTGTGTGTGTTGTGTCAGCAGGCAGGACAGCCTTCCAGCACAAGGGCCATCTTGATCCGCCCCCCTGCTTGCACAAACACTAAATGCAGGAGTTCCAACTAGGGATGGCACTTGCGCTTGAGGCCGTCAGCGCCGCAGCAGCCGCTGGCCCCGCCACGCCGCGCACGTCAGAGGCAGCCGCCGCGTGGGGCGCGCCAGCGCTTGAGGCCTTGGCGGAGGCGGTTGCTTCGGTGCTGCGGGAGCGGCGGGAGGAGCTTGGCCGCTTGCTGGGGCTGAGCCTGCAGGAGGCCTTCCTGGTGGGGCGGTCGGGGCAGCAGATCCTCTCAGCATCTCTACCTTATGCGTTGAACTCACGATGTGCACATTGTGGCCTGCTGAGCACTGCTTGTTCGGCAGGCTGTGAGCCTCGCATATGCCCACCTCGGATGCAGCAAGGCGCGGCATGACCTGTATGTCGTGCACAAAGAAGACTGCCTTGCGTTATGCACCATCACACTCACCAAACAGGAGCTGCTGCAAGAAGAGGCAGGCTGCGAGTCGCCCTGCGAGCAGCTGCTGGGCGGTGCTGATGTCAGCGATGACTCGTGGCCGGCTCTCGACAGCTGGGCCGATGCCGCCGACCTGCTCGCCTGCTGCTGCGCCACAAGGCCACCAGGCAGCTGCGGCAGCAGCACGTCAGCCGCCCTGGGTCCCCTTCGGCACCAAACCTCTGACGCCATCAGCCATGAGCGCTCTGAGGGCGGCGTCGGCGTGGCCAAGCGCGGCGGAGGAAGCGGGAGAGGCGAAGCAGCCCGAGGCGGCTGCGATTTGCCGCGGACCAGCTTCAAGCGGAATAACAGCAGCGAGCGGACGGGGCGCAGGCACGCAGCCGGCGGCGGCGGGATGGGCCTGGGCTGGACCGCTGGCACTCCGCGCTCCTCCTGTGCCCGCGCAGAGGCATCCGAGCCGCACACGGCCGGGTCCCCTCGTGCAGCGGCGCGGCAGCGATCGACCAGGCGCCCCACGGAGCAGGGGGATCGCCCCGCGCGCATCAGCGCGGCGGCGCATGCGCTGCTGGCGTTTGTAGATGGCGCGCTGCAGCGGCTGCCTCTTTATCATCCCACGTTGCAGGTGTGTGGTGATGTGGTGGGTGGGTGGGCAGCCCGGCCACATGACACGCCTAGGACGCATGCCGTTGCGGTTGCGCCAATCAGCCAGGTCATTGTATGAAGTAAACTTCGAGACTGCCTGCTCAGCGCAGCAACCAAGGCGGCAAGCGTGCGCCCCGCTCACGCGTGGGTGCACGCACGCATGCACGCATTCACGCAAGCACACGTTCGCTGCTGCGGCATCTTCTGCGCAGGCACCGGTCTGCCTGGCGCTGGTGGACGCCCTGGGGGCTGTCCTGGACGACAGCGCTCTGCTGCTACCGCCACAGGCCCTAGGGCCACCAGACGGCTGGGAGCAGCCGGAGCCAGCGGCGCTGCTATTGCACGCGGCTCGCGCGCAGTGCGTGCATCGGCGGCTGCAGTCGATGGGCCCGCTGGTGCAGGCGATGGCGCAGCGCCAGGCACGGCGCTCCTTCGACGGCGCTGCGGCGGATGCTGGATCCAGCAGCTTGGAGGTGCCGGGCGGCCACAGCAGCGGCTGGGTGGAGCCCGATGATGGGCTCGGTCGTGTGGAGCGGCGGCTGGCGTCTGGCCACGCCGCGCTGCTGGCGCGCGCTGCGGAGCTGGCTCCCGCGCTGCAGCAGGAGGTGTCAAGGGTGCACGTGTCTCTTGTGGAGACAGCGGTCGGCGCTGCGCTCGACACCACCTCTTGGGCCTCGCTGCGGCCGCCGATCAAGAGCACCGGCTGCGCCGGGCCTGCGGCGCGGCTGTGGCGGGTGCAGCTTCTGGGCTTGCTGCACACGGCACGGCAGGCGCTGGCGCCCAGCAAGGTGGCGGAGGTCACAGGAGAAGTGAGTGATGTCGAGCGTGCTGGGTGGACATCCCTTGCAACATCACTGTACGTTTTGCCGTCAAATGCTGCGGCTGGTCGGCGCTTTGCTCCCTGTGTTGTGGAATGGCACGCTTAGCATGATCACTGACCGCACATACAGTCAGCATCTTTGCTCACTGCCAGCAGTGTGCCCTGCTCGCGCCCGGCCCCTGCCCGGGCTTCCCAGGTGCTCGTCCAAAGCCTCCGCATTACGCTGTTGCCGCGATACCTGGCGGCGGCGCCGTCACCCGCCCGGCTGCCTGGCTTCTGCGCGGATGTTGCTGTCGTGTGCACCACTGCATGGGAGCTGTGCCGGCCCCTGGGGGCTGCGGAAGGTGCGTCGCGCGCATGCACCTGTGGTTGACAGCGGAATTCGGAACCTGCCCTGCGCACACAATGTTAGAGCTTGAGCAACCAGCTTGCTATGCCTGACGTGTCCGCCAACAAACTTGTTGATCTTGTTCCTGCCGGTTCCTGTTTGCAAACCCTTCTGTTGCCCAACGCTGCCAATTGAACGGTTGTGAGCTGCAGAGATGCGAAGCACAGGCATGTGGCTCACCCCCTGCATTCTTGTGATCCTTCGTTCGTTTACGCGCACAGAGGGCAGCTGTGCTGGAAGGTCCCCGCGGGAAGGGGGCGCTGCTGCTGGCACGGCGTCGTCACGCGGCGCTGATGACACAACTGCGCAGAACCGGGCGGCGCAGCCCCATGCCGGGATTTCAGGCGTGGTGGTGCAGGAGGTGTCGCAGCTGTGCTGCCACCTGTGCGTCCATGCAGGTGGGATTGAGCGCTGGTGGATTTTGCCACGGTGTGGGGATGGGAGGACGATTATCCTGTTTTACAGCGTGCTCTATCAGTTTTCGATGCCGCTTTGCTGCGCAGCTCACTCCACTGGCGGGTGTTTTTGCCTAGCACCTGTGTACGAGGCTCCCTCCGACCCCTGTCCTTCAACCTGCCTCCCTTGGCCACAGGTTCACTGACAGAGCAGCGTGGGGAGGCCGCGCCTGAAGATATCAGCGTTCCTGCTCACCCCGGCAACTCTGCGCCCAGAGATGCTGCCTGGGCGTGGGTGGGGCCTGAATTGCACTCCCTGCTGCAAGCTAGGGCGCCGCTGTGGCAGCAGCAGCCCGCTCGGTGGCCCTTCGACCCGTTTGAGAGCTTGGGGCTGGGGACCTCAGCGGACGACGCAGCGCCCATGCAGTGGCTACAGGCAGGCAGGGCCGCCACCACAGCAGCCAAAGCTGTGCAAGCGCTGGGATCATTGGCATGATGAGCCCACAGCGTGGGCTTTCTTGTAAGCGCAGTATTGCCTCTGTGGTGTTGCCTGGGCCACACCTTTCTGCATGCTACACCTCAATCCTGCCGCGAGGGATGCTGCTGCTGTTGCTGTAGCTTCCCCAGGAAGGGGTGCCATAGTCTGCCACGAGCTGCCTGCCTCACGTGATGCCACCCTGGGATGTTGCCGCTGCAATTTGCTGTCACTTCTTGCACAACACTCTTGATGACCCGGCAGCAATTGGCACAGCAGCAGCAGCAGCAGCAGCCCTGCCAGGCGCATGCCCGGTGCTGTTGCATGGCAGGTGTGACTGCCTGAAAGGAGCAGCGCATCACACAGTGCAATCATACTGAAAGCCACTGACTACTTTACACACATACAAAGAGGGAAGTTGAGCAGTAAAAGAACGTCGCGCCGTCAGGGCGCATTGGGAAGAAAATGCGCCCCCATCACGCAACAAGTGTGAGCCTCTGGGCCCCAGCCAACTGCGGTGGAGCGGCCTCACTCGCCCCCTCTCTCACTCGCTCTCACATGCAAGCACACCTGCCCGATTGCGGCCTCATGCCGTAGCTATGGGTGCAGCCCTATGCGCAGAGCTGGACGTCCAGGAGCTCCTCCTGCGGTCGGGTGTGTGTGTGTGTGTGTGTGTGTGTGTGTGTGTGTGCGTGCGTGCGTGCGTGCGCGCGCGCGCGCGTGTGTGTGTGTGTGTGTGTGTGTGTGTGTGTGTGTGCGTGTGTGCGCGCGCACTTGCGTACACGCGCGCGCGCATGTGTGCCGACAGGGGTGAGTGCAGGGCAACGGCTGGGTAAGAGTTTGGCATTGGTAGGACAGGTGGAGACTGGCGGGGCGCTGAGCCAAGGCTGCAGCGCGTCACGCAGCACCTCCAGTTGTTACTTTGCCGGCATCAGCTCACTATGCAAGCAACATATGCTTGCGCAATCTGCTACCTGCCTGCCTTGCCACCTCAAAGCATCCTAACGGTGCCTTCGCCGCTGCATAGACACACACCGGGGACCCGCCCTGGCACAGCCGCCCTGTTGAGGCAAGCCCCAGCTGGTTTTTGCGGCGCACCTCCTTGCAGGTGACGACCTCAACATCGCTCTGGGGGTAAGCCATGCACAGCAGCGTAAAGCCCTTCTCCTCCACATCTTCGCTGAGCATGCAACCAGTCTGGTCGATCTGCCCCTTGACCTGAACAGTGGAATTGTGAGGGGGCGGCGTACAGCCGTTGGACCCAAGGTGGGACTGGCCAGCAGCCACACATCCACAGCCTCTTTGCTGCCCAGCCTGCAGCCATACTGCACGCTACGGGGCGAACAGCACTTACTTTTGTGTTTGGGGTTCAGAGCCGCGAACAAGCGGTCCAGGCAGGCCCTTGCTGACAGGTATGATTGGTGATCAAATCGTCTCAGCATTACTCACCAGCTTCGCAGGGCAGGTCATGCATACCTGCAGACCACCGGTTGATTAAAAGGAGGCCTCAGAGCGGTTTTGCAAGCAACATGCGTGCAGACAAGCACGTTGCGTGTGTGCTGCCTGCAGGCCTGCACAACCAGCGCAAGGGCGTCTCTTCGCTGCATCCAACTTCCCCTATGCACTCACTGCGCCTGCTGTCATTTGGCGCTTGTGGCCGCACTGACGCTACACCCCTTGCAACAGCCTGGATCTACCGGTGCCACGTTCCGCATGTTAGCAGCTTCTGTGCATGCTGCAGCAATGCACGTAATTCCCCAGCGCCCTTGATGGAAAAACAAGTTGCCGAACCACCTCGCTTCCAGACCCACCCCAAGGTTGCAGTCGTGCGGCAGGTCAAAGCCCTTGTCCAAAGCTGCCTGCAAAATGGTTTGGTCCTGGGGCACGTCCAGGGTCACCGTCTTCCCCTCGTGTGTCACAGTAACCTGGGAGTGCCGTCAACGTGGGCCATTGTCGGTGCGGTTGGCAAAAGCGAGCAGCTGACAGCTCGCATACACTTGACCAGGGCTGGTTTGTATGTGCAGCTCTGTTCGTCTGCCTTGACAAACAGTATGACTGTACACTATCACATGCCTTCTGTGAGCACAGCAAGCAAGCAGGCTGCGGAATCCGCCTACGATCTCTTGCGTCACTCCGGCGCCTGCTGCGCCATTGCCGCATGATCCGCCGGGGCGCTATCGACAGCACCCACATGCTGCGGTGCGGTGATTGCTACATTTGATTGAGCCGCATACCTGGTGGGCACGAACAGCCACAAATGGCCGGCGAGAGACCCGAAGGACCGCGGCAGGCTTGCTGGTAGAGCAGCCGAGCGAGCTGCCAGCGCGAGAGCTGCTGAGAGAAAGAGGCATATTTGCAGTTTTTCCGATTTTGCCGCTGAGGAAATGCGAGCTACTGAAACAGGTCCGACACCAGCGAGTCTCCTATGAACGTGCTGCCTGCGGAACGAGCGCGAACGCTGCGATGTATGACACTGATGAAACGGATGTACATGCCTACATGTGGAGGGGCAGGCTGTGGAGCGAGTGGGCATGGATGGGAGCTCAGGAGACAACTTGAGCGCATGCACGGCGCTGGCCAGGAGAGTGTCGCAGCCACCAGTCAGTTTCCATGCAGCTTTGTAACGGCGAAGATCAGGTATGATAAAGTGCTCGATCACAACTGGTTACCTGACTGCACTGGATTGCGGATACAATCAACCAACTCTCCGTCAACAAGGCGACCCTCGCAAGCTCCCAGGTGGGCCGCGCAGCAAATGCTTGCGAGACTCGCTCTGCCATTACAAAGGCCGCCACAGGCCGCCCACAGTACAGTCACTCAAGAAAGGATTTGTTAGCCGCTCTCTCGCGCTCCTGCATTTGAAAGCAGCCACCATCAGGCAACTGCCGGGTCACAGCTCAGTGTCCTGCTTGGGCGGCGCGGCCGCCAGCGCCGCTTTGAGGGCCCTCACGTAGTCCCCCTTCTCAAAACAGCCCCGGCAGTCCACGCCACGCGCGGCGACCACCGCCTTGAGCTGCGCCACCGACAGCGCGCCCAGGTCGGTCGAGGCGTCGACGGCGATTTTGCTGCTGCAGACCTTGCCGCCGGCATATTTGCCCAGCGCCCGCTGCAGCGGCTCCGACTTGAGAACGCCCGCGTACGCCTCCGCCGTCCGCAGGTCGCCGTTGCACACCAGCGCCACCGCCGGCGCCGCCTTGCCCTCGAGCGCGGGCCCGAGTGCTGTGACGACCTCCTGCACCGCCTGCTGCTGCTTGCCGGACAGTGCCCCGGGCGCGCGCAGCACGCCAAAGGCCGCCCTCCCCCGGTACGCGGAGGACAGCGCACGCAGCAAGCTGGGCGCCTCCGCCTTGTCCGTGAGCAGCACCACGCACAGCCCCCACGCCGCGCGCTCCGCGCCGCCCCCGCGCTTCGCGCCGCTGCCGCCGCCGTCACCGCCGCAGCGCACCAAAAACGAGTCCAGGTCCGCCCTCCGGCTCAAGTAATGCACCGAGCTCGGGATCAGGGAGACCGCGAAGTCCGCGATGTCCTTGGCGCCCCGCTGCCCCTGGTACTCCACCCAGCCGTCCGCCCCGGCGCGTGGCGTGAGCGCCTTGATGGTTGGGTAGCCCTTGACGCCGTGGCGCTGGCAGAGCGCCTTGTGCGCGTCGCAGTCAACAGCGCCCACATTGACAACGCCCTTGAGCTTGGCCGCGACCTGCTTCCACTTGGGGGCCAGCTGCTGGCAGTGGCCGCACCACGGCGCGTAGAACTCCACCTGGCCGTTTTTTAATGGTGTGTGTGTGTGTGGGGGGGGGGGGCGCTGTAAGCGAGGCACGCGATGGTCCGCGTGCTTGCAAGCTGCGGAAAAGCAACAACACCTTGCATGCGTGTGCGTGTGCGCAGGGCGGACCAAGGTGCTTATGTATGTGTGTGTATATGTGTTGTGTGCCCGTGCGTGTGTGTGTGTGTGTGTGTGTGTGTGTGTGTGTGTGAGTGTGTGTGAGTGTATGTGTGTGTGTGTGTGTGTGTGTGTGTGTGTGTGCGCGTGCGCACATTTATGTATAGTAAAGTGCAGGAGAGTGTGTGTCAAGAGAGTGTGTGTAAACATGCATGCAGAACAAACCCTGCACACACATACGTCGCAACAAACCACATATGAACAGCGCATGCTGTCACATGTTTCAGCATCCACGCCCCTCTCAACCGCAACTCCCCAGCATTCGGCGGCCGTCCCCAGCATTCGTCGGCCGTCGATAGCAAAATGCCCGCCCGCCTGGCAGCCACTGCCCCAGCCCCACTCACCAGCCAGACCCAGTCCCCGCTGCCGTCAGGGAAGGTTTCAGCGCCGAGCTCCTGCACTGCAGGGTCACCGCCATACAATGATGCCGACGCGCCCCCGCCACCACCGCCCATGCCGCCGCCACCCATGCCGCCGGGGAAGCCGCCTGCTGGAGACGAGGGGCGGCAGGTGCGAGGCGCGAGCGTGTGTGCATGTTGTGATTGCAGGGGAATGTGAACGCATTCGCGTGCCTACACGATCAAAGAGTGCCAATACATTTTGCAGCCCGGGCGTAAACCAAGCACGTGGTGATTGCGTCGTCCCCTGCGGCAATAGCACTGTCGGCGTGATCCAGCCTGTTGGGATGCCATGCAACCGCACACCTCCGCCGAAGCCTCCCCCAGGGAAGCCGCCGCCTGGGAAGCCGCCGCCGGCCCCACCGTGCTGTCCGCCGCCATTCCCAAACTGGAACTTGAACCCGCCGCCGCCGCCGCCCCCCCGGCCGCCGCCGCCGCCGCCGCCGAAGAACATGTTGAACATTTCAAAGGGGTCGCCGCCCTGGAATTGGAAGCCGCCGCCAGGGCCGCCGGGGCCCCCGGGACCGCCCCGGCCCGCCTTCAGGGCGTCCTCGCCCAGCTGCGCAGGGAACGTAAAAAGCGGAGAAATTTAAGGGGTGGGGGTTCAAACACAGGGCAACCGACACCGACGACGGAAAAATTGGCCGCCCGCCGCCACGCGTCACGCACGCGTTGCATGTTGCCGTCGCGTCGCCCGGCGTCTCAGCCCGCCTCAGCCCTTACCCCGGCCCTCTCAGCGCAAGCCCCCCTCAGCCCCCCCTGCTCGGCCGCCGCTTGGGGGGATCGCCCCCCCCCTCGTCAGCCGCGCCCATGCGTGCCGCCCACCTGGTCATACATCCGCCGCTTTTCGGGGTCTGACAGGACCTCATAGGCCTCGGCCACCTCCCTGAACCTGGCCTCCGCCTTCTTCACCTTGTCTGGGTTGCGGTCCGGGTGCCACTTGCTGCGCACAGCAACAGCAACCAGGCGACGCGGCGCGTGCGCGTGTAAGCGGGACGGGAGCGCTGGGGAGGGTGGCGCGGGCCGTCCGCACGCAGCCGTGGCGTGCAGCCCACAGGCGCCGCCTCATGGGGTGCGCGGCTGCCAAAAACCCGCCGCGCGAGGCGGCGAGCAGCGCGCGCCGGCGCCATAGTGCACGGACGACACGGTGGCTTCAGCTGCCAGGGCACGGGGCCGGGCAAATGCTCACAGCGCCTGCTTTTTGTAGGCCTTCTTGATAACGCGGTCGTCCGCATCTGGCGGGATGCCCAGGGCATCGTACAGCCGCGTGCTCCTGCGGCGACGGGGACGCACAGGCGGCGGGGCGCGGCACCAGGGGCGAGCGCGAGCGCCGTCAGCAGCGGCGGGTGGGCTGCAAACACGTCTGTGCGGGCTGACGT
>NW_014012560.1:12566-16895 GCF_000611645.1 Monoraphidium neglectum
GGGTGGGCTGCAAACACGTCTGTGCGGGCTGACGTGGGTCTGGCACCACTAAAACCGCCGAAAAGGAGCATGCTCCTGTGCCAGACGAAGAGGGTGCCGCCAGTACATGGCGACAAGGGACAGGAGACAAGGGGCGCCCAGTGGTCTGCATGGACAGCCTGTCCCTTCTGCAGGGGTGCGTGCGTCAAGTGTTTCCCTCCCGGGACAGGCACACCCCAGAAAAGTGCATGTGTTTCCCCTGTTGATGTGTGAGCAATCAGTCTCGGCTTTGGCACTGAGAGGTTGATGAGATACAGTTTGCGCTGCTGCATCAGCTGTTGGCTACCGCCGCTGCTGCTGCTGTGTGCGCTTGCTGGAGGCGCTGCTACTCAGCACTACTTGACTTCCATTCACCTCACGGCTGCAGTCAGATCGGCCACTGCGAAGACGAGGACGGCTACCACCCAAACGAGCCTTCCAGACGAGACCATTGTGCAACCTTTGGAAATCAAGTCGCCGTGGATTACTAGCTAGAGTAAGCTCCAAATTTATTTTTTGATAATCAACAACATGGCACCTGCGCGCGAGGCGTCTTGGTCTAGATCGGACAAGCCGTCGTCGCGCAGCTTCGTACCGGTAGCGAGCGGGTGACAGTGGGCCGCCGATCCCACGGAACACCGCCATTGTTTGCAATTATCTGATGATGTTACCGGGTGTCTATAGCATGCTGCAAGCCACCTTTGCGGAACGGATGATCAGCCACGTGCTGTGTTCACGTTGCTCGGATGACGCCAGCAAGCAAGTTGGCAGCTTCTGGGGCAGGCGAAGATGATACTTTACTCTTTCTTTGAGCAAAACTTAACAGAAAAGGGCCTCGTTGGCTGCACACAAGCATCGCAAGCTGCAACCAAGGACGGCAGCCGGGGACCAGCAGGTCAGCTGTCCAACCTGCGGCGTCACTGCTTCAGCACAGGCGCTGCCCATCGCCCGTGCACTGATGCTTGCCCTTGGCTGGTGCGATGCATGCTGGTGCAAATGAAATGCAGCCACGCAATCACTTACGCATCCCGTGTTGAAGGATCGTATAATGCATGCAGTTTGGAGGAGGAAGGGGGAGTGGCTGGCTCATTGTCCAAGTCAGCAAGGTGATCAAAACTCTGCTGCGGGTGCAGGTGACGCACGCCGTTGGTAAAACCAGAACATCCGATTTTCACACAGGTCCAGCAGAATTGTTACACACATGTGCCAAATGTAATCAAAAGCACTCCAACACAGCAGATGGGGAGGTATGCATCAACGGCACGTGCCAAAAGCAGCCGCAAAAAAGTTGTCGATGGTGGCAGGAATGGATACCACCGGCGATGCACGACACTCATGTTGGGCACGTTTTTGGCGCGTGTATGCATACTGGGTCTTGCTTGGCGGATAAATGAAATGGGGCTGGGAAGGAGATGCCGCTGTGGTCAAAACGGCCCTAGGGCCTCCGCGTCTTGAAATGTTTAGGGCACGCCCCAGCAGCAAAAATATGCACCTGGCCTGCACCGCAACCTTTGGAACGGGGATGTTGGCCACTCTTTGGGGCTCTACGCGGCGAGCGCAGTGCGCAGGCCAACCACCAGTGTGGCGATGATGCAGCCGAGGTACGACAGCCCTGAGATGCCGGCGCCTGGTCACAAGGCAGCGAGCAATGGTGGTGCACAGGTGCATAAGGAGCTGCTGCATAAAATGGCAATCGGCAGCAGGGCATGCGAAGCCACGGAACATGGGGTGGTGGACCAAAGAAGCTGCGCAATGCCCTTGGATACAGCAAGACAGGAGCCAGTGCCCCGCATGACAAATGTACGGCGCGGCCTGCCCCTCTTCCCCATCTGCGTGTGCTCCCTAGCCCATGTTTGTTTGTTGTCCCATGCATGAGCATGCACCTCAGGAATTATCACATGCACCCCACTCTCCAGCCCCTCACCCGTCATACGCTTGCTGGGGTCGCCTGTGCTGTAGCCGGTGGCGTAGAATATGCGCCCCACCGACCACACAGCGTTCAGGATGGCAGCGCTGACCGGGTACACCAGCCCCTGCGAACACGAGTGACAAGCTTAGTGCCAGGTGATCCTGGCCCCCGTAGGGCACGGGCAACAGCCACCTACTTTGGCGGCGAGTCTGATAGGCGTGCTGGGAGGGGCCCAAAGAAGCGGTGTCACATGCGCTAGGGCGGCCAGCTCAGCTGCGACCCCTATCGCCGCCACCCCTCGCACCAGCACGATACATGGGCATCCACATCGCAAGGCAAACCGTCTCACCAGCATGCAAGTCATGACCAGCATGGCGGGGGCCGTCTCGAGCGTGTTCTGGTGAGACCGCTGCGTGCAGTTGAAGATCTGCGCCTCCTCGCCCTCGCCCTCTGCGTACCTGGAATGGATACACGGCCACACGCGTGCGTGCACGTGGGCGTGTGCGCATGCATGTTATGGTGAAGGAGGAGACCTTGTCAAGGGTGTGGGCATCAAGGTCTACCGTGGGGGTTTGGAGGGTTTCCCCCCGGTGCCATATCGGCCCTGCTCACGCCCCTTGCGCATGTCGCGCGTTGGGCTACCTCGCACATGGCCACAGCTCACCTGTTACTATCTAGGTTGCACGCAGGTGCTCGGCACCTCGCTAACCCCGTGTAACTGACTGTCAATAAAAAAAAGGTAAGGGCGTAGTGTTGCAGAGCGGCTGTACAGCAGTCGCAGCCACCCCAAGCGCCACCCACATCTTGGGATAGGCGACGTTGTACTTCCTGCGCGCGATCGCCACGCGGATTGCCTGCCACTGCAGCACCGCCGCTGTGAAAGCCGTCGACGCGATCACATAGCTGCGCGGGGTCGCCAGCGGAGCAAACAGTGCGCAAGCACGTGCGGGTGACTCGCTTCATGGGGTTGCCTGGCCCTGGGTGGGGCCGCTGACTGTGCCAATGACGCAGGCAACACGTTAATGAACCAGCAAGGCGGCCCTGAATATTATCAGTACCAGCTAGCACATGGAGGTCAGATGAGCGGCTTTGCACGGCGTTCTCAACCCTCCACTACCGTTCAGGCGGCTCGCCGATGTGGCGCATTGAGACGCACCCGTACTGGTGAGCAACTGCGATGGACGCGGCCACGTGCACAGGGCCGCGTCTCAGAGCAGCACGCTGACTAAGGAACGTAGGCTGCCGCTTCCTGAGAAAGGGATTCAGGGTGCGCGCTCCAGCCGAGATCATCGCCATCTTGTGCACGGAGATTGAACCAGCCAGGAACGATTGAACCAGTCAGGAACGTTTGAGGGAATTGTTTGTGATCATTTTATGAGAGACAGCTGTGTGCTTTGGGAAACGGCGAAGATAGAAACGTCACTAGTGCACGGTGCATGTCGCACCTTTGGCTGTGAGCGAGTCAGAGCCTCAGCCTAAATGATGATGATCATACAGCTCACCAATCAACAACATTAACGCATGTGCTTTGACACACCCGCAACCTTGGTCGTTGGTGCTTTGACAAACTGGGTTGATACGGACCCCGCACCCTGTCCCTCATCGATATGATGCTAGTCGCATTCTCTGCCTTGGTCCCCTGGTTCTTCCAATGTCATGTCATGTCATGTCATGTCATGTCATGTCATGTCATGTCAGGGTGAATACCATACCATTACTCGTTATCCCCACACGTGAGGTCACTTTGTAGAGGTCAGCCGTGTGGCCGGGCGAGCCAGCTATAGCTGTTGTTATGCCGTCACCGACGGCGATGGACGGATGGAGGGCCAACATCACCGCAACACTTAGGGTTGCCGTACCACATCCCAAGTGAGGCAATTATGCGTGCTGTCAACATCTTGGCACGGCCCAGTCTACTTGCCTGCTCCCATGATAGGTGAATTGGATGGCGAGCGCAACCTATGATGATAGCAACCATGTATTCACATGTAAAAAAAACCATCTAACTCTTTTTCCTGGCAACATGCGATTACGCTTTGTTTTGCGTTTTTCACAGAAATTTAGACTTAGAGCTTGTGGCCAGTCACCGAGAGCAAGGATATGGCAGACACACCAAGGTGTCCTGGGTGCCTGGCCGGTGCCTGGGGCTGGCTGAGGCGGTGTGCTGCAGCAATGCGGCGTGCAGGCTGCCTGCTGTGGCACCGGCGGCACCTGTGGGGCAGCGGCGGACGCAGGAGCAGGCCGGTTTGGACCAGCAGCGATTGTAACAATCCTAATCCAGCGATTGGCAGCTCGAGACGCTGCTGCACGCGCTCATGGAGTACGTGCCCGGCGGTGCGGCCGGCGCTGCAGTGGCTGGCACGGTTGTGGCCGCGCACTGGGGGCGGGCCCGCCCCTCCTCT
>NW_014012560.1:17595-18349 GCF_000611645.1 Monoraphidium neglectum
CTCGCCCAAGGTGTGGCTGCAGGACAGCCCTGCGGCTTGGCGGCCGGCCCCGGGCAGTGGGGAGCTGTTGGCGCACCTACGCGTTGCGGGCCTGGAGGCGGCGTGGCGCCTGCGCTGCCGGCGGCAGGTGACGGGACAGCAGTTCACAGCGGCTGACGTCATCGATGACGTCATTTTTTTATAGACAGTCGGTTACACGGGGGTAGCGAGGTGCCGAGCACCTGCGTGCAACCTAGATATTAACACGTGAGCTGTGGCCATGTGCGAGGGAGTCATTGACGGCGTGGAGCGTGCGGTGCGCGCGGACTGGCAGCGCCCAGGCTGACGCCTCTGAGCTCGCCGACGCGAGCTTTTGCTTTGCGATTGTTACAGACAACCAGACTTGGAGCTTGGATTAGGATTAGGATTAGGATTGTTACAGCGTCCCGCGGTCGCCCGCTCCTGGAGTCATCCAAGCTCATGGGATTGCACAGTGAGGAACCAACATTGTGTGACTGAGGTTTTTTTTCAGACAGTCGGTTACACGGGGGTAGCGAGGTGCCGAGCACCTGCGTGCAACCTTGATATTCACAGGTGAGCTGTGGCCATGTGCGAGGGATAGATAGATAGATAAGTTACTCATACCATAGCATCACTGCCATCGGCCTCGCGCTCATCAGAGCGGACCTCCTCATTCCTAACCTTCCAACGGATCTGCCAGCAAGCATACACATAAGGGGCAACAATATCAGCAAGCACAGAGCCACCAAGAAAA